>NW_027268988.1:0-81222 GCF_963676685.1 Mytilus edulis
AAAGAGCTCTCGCTTTGTAGATTAAATCATTTACTAGAATAGCCACGTGCATCAATCAACAAATTTTACCACACACGTGAGATCACACGTTATGGACTTGTAGTATCGTTTAACGTTGTTGTTTACTCCAGAAGATTCGTCTATTTATAGATAAAAGTTACCTGTGTAAAATCTTATTGCTAAAATAGAGACGACAAATCCGATACTCTACGGGATTGAAGGACATTTACTTGGTTTGGATTGTCCTAACCAATCAATAAATTTTAATTATTCACGTCTCGTGATATCTTCCAATCAGGTAGCAAGAAAAATTCACGCCCTTAGTGTCCATCGTTCAATTCTTAATCTCGACTCCTAGGAGTCGAGAATGACCACTGCCCTTTCCTCGATCTTGATATCTATATCATAAACGGGAAGATTAATACAAAAATTGTTGATAGAGAGATGTTTTTTCATTTCCTATTGTTAATTATTCATTTGAAGATGGTGACGTTCCCTTGTCATCATCTTATGGTGTTTATATATCTCAACTTGTTCACTGATAGAGTCTGAATCGGAACTAAACACATCTATTTCTAAAAAAACAGTTGTTGGCATGACAAGGGTTTTGTTCTTCTCATATATTTTATGATAGTATGATACTAAACCTCTAACGGGAGGGATTGTGCCTGATATTCATATGATGAACACATAATCTTTCAATCAGTTTAATTGAGGTCTGGAGCTGGCATGTAAGTTAACTGCTAGTAGTCTGTTGTTAATTATGTACTATTGTCATTTTATTTATTTTCTTTTGTTACATCTTTTGACATCAGACTCGGACTTCTCTTGAACTGAATTATAATGTGCGTATTGTTATGCTTTTACTTTTCTACACTGGCTAGATGTATAAGGGGAGGGTTGAGATCTCATAAACATGTTTTACCCCGCCGCAATTTTGCGGATGTCCCAAGTCAGGAGCCTCTGGCCTTTGTTAGGCTTGTATGATTTTAAATTTTAGTTTCTTGTGTATAATTCGGAGTTTAGTATGACGTCTGTTATCACTGAACTATTATGCATATTTTTAGGGGCCAGCTGAAGGACACCTACAGCTGCGGGAATTCTCGCTACATTGGAGACGCATTGGTTGCCTTCGACTGTTGTCTGCTCTATGGTCGGGTGGTTGTCGCTGTGACATATTCACCATTTCCTTTCTCTATTTTAATAACTATGTTTCTGATCTAATTTTGTATTCTATAAACGGCATCTATATATTTACACTACAAATCTACAACTCTCAGTCTATGGCTACACGTGCTGATCTTATCTATATTCATGCATAATATTCATTAGCTGTGTATGAGTATCAAAATCGTATCATACGCGATGATGACCAGCCAGTACATACTAAAATGATTTTATTCACCATTATTAAAAAAGAGAAACATTGCAGTACGAACAGTAATCTATTTGTTTTTTCATTTGACATTACTTTGAAAGTAACGTAGTTACAAGCACAGGTTATACAGTATATAACTGCTTTTTTAGAATGTTAATTGTCTTAATCAATCTTATTTGAGAGATGTTGGATATTTCCAGTGGACTTTTGTACATGGTCAGATAACCTTAGGTCATCTCTAAATTACTGTGTATTTCCTGTATCTCAGATCATATCTATGAATGCTCATTTGGTGAGGCTACCTCAGGTCACCTCTGTATGATTGAACATTGTGAAGTTACCTAATATTACCTCTGTATTGCTGTACATGGTGAGGTTACTCTGTATTACTGCACATACTCGTATTACCGTATAGCGGGTTATTTTCGCGGGTGTAAAATTTCGCGATTTTCATTGAAAAGGGTATACGAAAAATTTTGGCGGTTATTATTTTGGCGGATTCAACATTTTTAGCATTACCTTTGCATGTACATTTTTAAATTGGCGGAATTTATTTTGACGATTTTGTTCTATCCGCGAAAATTTACACCCCGCGAAAATAACCCGCTATACGGTACCACATTTTGTATAAACTTTACAAAACACTATTTTTTTAGTTTTCCTCAGCGCACTTCTGCATTTCTATACATGGTCAAGTGCACATGTTAACTAATGTCATTTCTTAACTACTGTATATAAATATGTAACCTCAGAATACCCCTGTATGTTAGAATATGGTGAGGTTACCTAAGGTCACAACTTCATGGTCATTGTACCAGCTGCATGTTACCACAGATAAACTTTGCAAAACGCTAATTTTCTACAAACCTCAGGTGACCACAATTGAATGTTCATAACTCCCTTCGTCAGCTTAGTCCGTCCAGATAACATCTATGTTCTTTTTTTCACGGACAGGCTACCTCAGGTCATCTGTAAATTACTGTACATGACCAGGTTACCTCAGGTCATCTGTAAATTACTGTACATGACAAGGTTACCTCAGGTCATATGTAAATTGCTATACATGACCAGTTTACCTCAGGGAACCACTGTACTACTGGGCATGGTAAGGTTACCTCAGGGAACCATGGTACTACTGTGCATGATGATCGGGTTACTTCAAGGAACCATTGTTCTACTGTGCATGGTCTGGTTACCTCAAGGATCCATTGTACTACTGTGCATGGTCATGTTACCGAGGGAACCATTGCACTACTGTGCATGGTCAGGTTACCTCAGGGAACCACTGTACTACTGTGTATGGTCAGGTTCTCTCAGGGAACCATTGTACTACTGTGCATTGTCATGTTACCTCAGGGAAGCTTTGTACTACTGTGCATGGTCAGGTTTCCCCAGGGAACCATTGTACTATTGACATGGTCAGGTTACTTTAGGGAACCATTGTACTACTGTGCATGGTCAGGTTACCTCAGGGAACCATTGTACAACTGTGCCTGGTCAGGTTACCTCAGGGAACCATTGTACTACTGTGCATGGTAAGTTGCCTCAGGGAATCATTGTACTACTGTGTATGGTCAGGTTACCTCAGGAAACCATTGTACTACTGTGCATGTTCAGGTTACTCAGGGAACCACTGTGCAACTGTTCATGGTCAGGTTACCTCAGGGAACCATTGTACTTCTGTGTATGGCTATGTTACTTTAGGGAATCATTGTTCTACTGTACATGGTCATGGTACCTCAAGGAACCATTGTACTGTTGTGTATTGTGAGTTTACCCCAGGGAACCATAGTACTACTGTGCATAGTCAGGTTACCTCAGGGAAAAATTGTACTACTGTGCATAGTCAGGTTACCTCAGGGAACAATTGTACTACTGTACATGTTTAAGTTACCCCAGGAAACCATTGTAATACTGTGCATTGTTAGGTTACTCAGGGAACCATTGTACAACTATGAATGGTCATGTTACCGAGGGAACCATTGCACTACTGTGCATGGTCAGGTTACCTCAGGGAACCACTGTACTACTGTGTATGGTCAGGTTCCCTCAGGGAACCATTGTACTATTGACATGGTCAGGTTACTTTAGGGAACCATTGTACTACTGTGCATGGTCAGGTTACCTCAGGGAACCATTGTACAACTGTGCCTGGTCAGGTTACCTCAGGGAACCATTGTACTACTGTGCATGGTAAGTTGCCTCAGGGAATCATTGTACTACTGTGTATGGTCAGGTTACCTCAGGAAACCATTGTACTACTGTGCATGTTCAGGTTACTCAGGGAACCACTGTGCAACTGTTCATGGTCAGGTTACCTCAGGGAACCATTGTACTTCTGTGTATGGCTATGTTACCTTAGGGAATCATTGTTCTACTGTACATGGTCATGGTACCTCAGGGAACCATTGTACTGTTGTGTATTGTGAGTTTACCTCAGGGAACCATAGTACTGCTGTGCATAGTCAGGTTACCTCAGGGAAAAAATGTACTACTGTGCATAGTCAGGTTACCTCAGGGAACAATTGTACTACTGTACATGTTTAAGTTACCCCAGGAAACCATTGTAATACTGTGCATTGTTAGGTTACTTAGGGAACCATTATACAACTATGCATGGTCAGGTAACCTCAGGAAAACATTGTACTACTGTGCATTGTCAGGTTTCCTCAGGGAACCATTGCACTACTGTACATGGTCATGTTACCTCAGGGAACCACTGTACTACTGTGCATGGCCAGGTTACCTCAGGGAACCATTGTACTACTGTGCATTGTCATGTTACCTCAGGGAACCATTGTACTACTGTGCATAGTCAGGTTTACCCAGGGAACCATTGTACTACTGTACATGGTCAGATTACTTCAGGGAACCATTGTACTTCTGTGCATGGTCAGGTTACCTCAGGGAACAATTGCACTACTGTGCCTGGTCAGAATACTTCAGGAACCATTGTACTACTGTGCATGGTAGGTTTCCTCAGGGAACCATTGTACAACTGTGCATGGTCAGGTTACCTCAGGGAACCATTGTACTCTTGTGCATGGTCAGGTTACCTCAGTGAACCGCTGTACAACTGTGCATGGTCAGGTTATTCATAAAGATAGACAAGAATGAGATTTACAGATAATTTAGTAGACTGAATTTTTTTCTGAACTCATTTTTTTTCTGTTTGTTTATAAGTTTATGGTGAATGGAAACATAAATATAGACTTTTTAAAAAATCTTGCATCTTTTTGGGATATCATTCCAGGAAAATGGAAGGATATCATGTTTACTTGAAGTGGTGAGTTCTAGTAAAAATAGCAAACAGACAGTAGAAAAAAAATGAGTTGACTTCACGATTGCGTAACGTTTTATTCTTCGTGGCAAGACCCCCTTTTTTCAATTAAATCACAATTTCACTTTGGTACATACATGATATGAACATGATTTATTTTCTAAGATCAGCTGTTTTGCATATAAGCCTATGAAGCAGTCAATAACAAGACTGCAACCTTATGTTAATTTGATTTGAATCGATTATATTTGTTGTTATTTTTTGGGTTACCTGAGGTAATCCTGTTATGAAAGAATACTTCGTAGATACTTTGCTGGTATATGCATTTATGCTGTAATTACACAATTTCTTAATTCAAAATGTAGGACTTCATAGATTTGTATTGTTTATGCGATTATATGTAAATATTACATGAGTTCACTTGAGTTAAATGGATTGTATTTGTCGATATAATTGGGGTTACCTGAGGTAACCCTGTCATGAATGAATACTTCGAAGATACTTTGCTAGTCTTTACACTAATTGTAATAAACTAACTTATTCATTTTGAATGTAGAAATTCATTGAAGTTATATTGTTTATGAGATATATATGTAAAGGTGATCTCAAATAACTTCAGTTAAGTGGGTTATATTTGCAATTATATTTGGGGTTACCTCAGGTACCCCTGTTATGAAAGAATGCTTATTAGATAGTTTGCTAGTGTAAACATTTATGTTGTAATCAAACAATTTCTTTATTTTACATGTAGGACTTCACAGATGTAAATTACTTACGCGATATTTAGAAAATGCGATCAGTCTTAACTCGATTAAAATGGATTATACTTGTAGCTATTTTATGGGTTACCTGAGGTAACTCTGTCATGACAGAATACTTAGTAGATACTTTGTTAGATTATGTATTTATGGTGTAATAAACCAACTTCTTCATTTTCAATGTAGGAATTCATTGAAGTTATATTGTTTATGTGATGTAAATGTAAAGGTGATCTGAATTAACTTGAGTTAAATTTGTTGTAATTGCTGTTATTGCTTGGGTTACCTCAGGTAACCCTGTTATGAAAAAAATATTAGTAGATACTATGCTAGTGTATACATTTGTATTTTAATCACACAATTTCTTAATTTAAAAATGTAGGACTTCATAGATTTGTATTTTTTATTTGATGTTATTGGTATGGTTAACCGAGGTTATCCTGTCATGTAAGAATACTTTGTAGATAGTTTTCCAGAATATACATTTAAGTTGTAATAAACGATTTACTTTTTTTTATAAATTTGAACTTCATAGATGTGTATTGTTTATATGATATTTAGGAAAGGCAACTTAAGTTAACTTTATTTGAATTGATTATATTTACTGTTATTTTTGGGGTTACCTGAGGTAACCCTGTTATGAAAGAATACTTCGTACATACTTTTCTGGTATATGCATTGATGTTGTAATTACACAATTTCTTAATTTAAAATGTAGGACTTCATAGATTTGTATTGTTTATGCGATGTATAGATATATGTTACCTGAGTAAACTTGAGTTAAAAGGGTTGTATTTGTTGTTATTATTAGGTTACCTGAGGTAACCCTGTCTCAGGTAACACTGTAATGAATGAATTCTTCGTAGATACTTTGCTAGTGTTTACATTAATTGTAATGAACAAACTTCTTTATTTCAAATGTAGTACTTCATGAAAGTTGTATTGCTTATGTGATGTACATGTAAAGGTGAACTCAGTTAACTTCAGTTAAGTGGGTTATATTTGTAATTATGTCTGGGGTTACCTCAGGTACCCATGACATGAAGAATGCTTTTTAGAAAGTTTGCTATTGTAAACATTTATATTTCTTTGTTTTAAATGAAGGACTTCATAGATGTGTATTGTTTATGTGATATACCGGAAAGGCGACTTAAGTTAACTTGATATGAATGGATAATACTCGTTGCTATTTTATGGGTTACCTGAGGTAACCCTGTCATGACAGAATACTTAGTAGATACTTTGCTAGTATATGCATTTATGGTGTAATAAACCAACTTCTTCGTTTTTAATGTAGAAATTCATTGAAGTTATGAAGTTATAATTTTTATGTGATGTATATGTAAAGGTGATCTGAATTCACTTGAGTTAAATAGGTTGTATTTGTTGTTATTGTATTGGTTACCTCAGGTAACCCTGCTATGAAAGAATTCTTAGTAGATACTTTGCTAGTGTATACATTTGTATTGTAATTCCACAATTTTTTTATTTGAAATGTAGGACTTCATAGATTTGTATTGTTTATGTGATGCATATATATTTAAAGGTGACCTCAGTGAACTTGAGTTAGATGGGTTATCTTTGTTGTTATTGTTATGGTTACCTAAGGTAACCCTGTAATGAATGAATCCTTCGTAGACACTTTGCTAGTGTTTACATTAATTGTAATAGACAAACTTATTTATTTTAGATGTAGGACTTCATGAAAGTTGTATTGTTTATGTGATGCACATGTAAAGGTGACCTCAGTTAACTTCAGTTAAGTGGGTTATATTTGTAATTATGTCTGGGGTTACCTCAGGTACCCATGATATGAAGAATGCTTTTGAGATAGTGTGCTAGTGTAAACATTTATGTTGTTATCGGACAATTTCTTTATTTTAAATGTAGGACTTCATAGATGTGTATTGTTTATGTGATTTTTCTGAAAGGCGACTTAAGTTAACTTGAAAATGGATAATACTTGTTTCTATTTCAAGGGTTACCTGAGTTAACCCTGTCATGACAGAATTTTTAGTAGATACTTTGCTAGTATATCCATTTATGGTGTAATAAACCAACTTCTTCTTTTTAAATGTAGGAATTCATTAAAGTTATATTGTTTATATGATGTATATGTAAAGATGATTTGAATTAACTTGAGTTAAATAGGTTGTATTGTTGTTATTGTATTGGTTACCTCAGGTAGCCCTGCTATGAAAGAATTCTTAGTAGATACTTTGCTAGTGTATACCTTTGTATTGTAACTCCACAATTTTTGAATTTGAAATGTAAGACTTCATAGATTTGTATTGTTTATGTGATGTATATATATTAAAAGGTGACCTCAGTGAACTTGAGTTAGATGGGTTAACTTTGTTGTTATTGTTATGGTTACCTGAGGTAACCCTGTAATGAATGAATCCTTCGTAGACACTTTGCTAGTGTTTACATTAATTGTAATAAACAAACTTCTTTATTTTAAATGTAGAACGTCATGAAAGTTGTATTGTTTATGTGATGCATATATATTTAAAGGTGATACCTGAGTTTACTTGAGTTATATTGGTTGTATTTGTTGTTATTATTGGGTGACCTGATGTAACCCTGTAATGAATGAATTCTTTGTAGATACTTTGCTATTGTTTACATTAATTGTAATAAACAAACTTCTTTATTTCAAATGTCGGACTTCATGAAAGTTGTATTGTTTATGTGATGTATAAAAATAAAGGTGACCTCAGTTAACTTGAGTTAGATGGGTTATCTTTGTTATTATTGTTATGGTTACCTGAGGTAACCCTGTAATGAATGAATCCTTCGTAGACACTTTGCTAGTGTTTACATTAATTGTAATAAACAAACTTCTTTATTTTAAATGTAGGACTTCATGAAAGTTGTCTTTTTTATGTGATGCACATGTAAAGGTGACCTCAGTTAACTTCAGTTATGTGGGTTATATTTGTAATTATGTCTGGGGTCACCTCAGGTACCCATGTTATGAAGAATGCTTTTTAGATAGTTTGCTAGTGTAAACATTTATGTTGTAATAAAAAAATTTCTTTATTTGAAATGTAGGACTTCATAAATGGGTATTGTTTATGTGATATATTGGAAAGGCGACTTAAGTTAACTTGATATGAATGGATAATACTTGTTTCTATTTTATGAGTTACCTGAGGGAACCGTGCATGACAGAATATTTAGTAGATACTTTGCTAGTATATCCATTAATGGTGTAATAAACCAACCTCTTGATTTTTAATGTAGGAATTCTTTGAAGTTATATTTTTTATGGGATGTATATGTAAAGGTGATCTGAATTAACTTGAGTTAAATAGGTTGTATTTGCTGTAATTGTTTAAGTTACCTCATGTAACCCTGCTATGAAAGAATTCTTAGTTGATACTTTGCTAGTGTATACATTCATATTGTAATTCCACAATTTTTGAATTTGAAATGTAGGACTTCATAGATTTGTATTGTTTATGTGATGCATATATATTTAAGGGTAACCTGAGTGAACTTGAGTTAGATGGGTTATCTTTGTTGTGATTGTTTTGGTTATCTGAGGTAACCCTGTCACGTAAGAATACGTCATAGATAGTTTTCCAGAGTATACATTTAACTTCTAATAAACCATTTACTATTTCATATTGGACTTCATAGATAAGTATTGTTTATATGATATTCAGGAAAGGCGACTTTAGTTATCTTAATTTGAATGGATTATATTTGTTATGAGGTATCTCTGTTATGAAAGAATACTTCGTAGATAATTTGTTGGTATATGCATTTATTCTGTAATGACACAATTTCTTAATCTAAAATGTAGGACTTCATAGATTTGTATTGTGTATGCGAGGTATATATAAATGTAACATGAGTTAACTTGAGTCGAATGGGTTGTATTTATTGTAATTATTGGGGTTACCTCATGTAACCCTGTCATGAATTAATACTTCGTAGATACTTTGGTAGTGTTTACATTTATTGTAATAAACAAACTTCTTTATTTTAAATGTAGGACTTCATGAAACTTGTATTGTTTATTTGATGTACATGTAAAGGTGATCTCAGTTTACTTCAGTTAAGTTAAGTGGGTTATATTTGTAATTATGTTTGGGTTACCTCAGGTACCCATGTTATAAAGAATGCTTATTAGATGGTTTGCTAGTGAAAACATTTATGTTGTAATCAAACAATTTCTTTATTTTACATGTAGGCCTCATAGATGTGTATTGTTTATGTGATATATCGGAAAAGCGACTTTAGTTAACTTGATATCAATGGATAATACTTGTTGCTATTTTATGGGTTACCTGAGGTAACCCTGTCATAACAAAATACTTAGTAGATACTTTGCTAGTATATACATTTATGCTGTAACAAACCATTTTCTTCTTTTGTTATGTAGGAATTCATTGAAATTATATTGTTTATGTGATGTATATGTAAAGGTGATCTGAATTAACTTGAGTTAAATAGGTTGTATTTGTTGTTATTGTTTGGGTTACCGCAGGTTACCCTGTTTTGAAAGAATCTTTAGTACATACTTTGCTAGTATATACATTTATATTTTAATAACACAATTTCTTAATTTAGAATGTAGGACTTCATAGATTTGTATTGTTTATGTGATGTATATATAAAGTTACCTCAGTTGACTTGAGTTTAATGGTTGTATTTGTTGTTATAATTGGGGTTACCTCAGGTAACCCTGTCATGAATGAATACTTTAGATCATTAATTGAACTTTTATAAAAAAAAAAAAAAAAAAGTTTATAATTTTACCAGCCATCCCCACCCTACACGTACATACGAAATAAATGATCGGTGAATACAATAATAAAATCATTTGGGAAGTTTGTTGACATCTTTGGTATTTGGTCACATTAAAATTTGGTATTAAGATCTATCTAAATAAGAACTATGTTTTCGTGCGTATTTAATCAATGGCGCATTACCACGATTACCTCAGGGCACCGATTACCTCAGGGCATACAGCAGCGGACCTAACTGCCACCTGCTTGTCATTTAGGCAGGGGAATATAAGTAAAAAGGGGGGGGGGGGGGCAATGCTAATATGCTGGGAAGATCTTATTCGAACCTGTTGGGACTTTACCATATCGAATGACTAAATATCAGAGATAATCGAAAAATAAATCGTATCTTGCCATTGGTTTAAAAACATTTACGTCATAATGGCAATAACCTACAACATGAATATTGATATATTTGAACTCTATTATTCTAAAATTAAAAGGTCAATACACAGTTTGATATCTAACTAACGCGTATTAATTACATCCATGCGCTTGTTCGTCTCATGATATATGGTAACGGGTTATAAAATGGCCACTAAAAACCGTTTAATTTATTTATTTCCGTTGTGCACATATTTTTGAACATTGTTAACAGCACCATAGACAACAGAATATTTTATTCCAGTTTTCTGATTTTTCTATATTTTTTGGACCACTATTTGTCAATGGAATGTGAAATCGTAAATAAACATTATTGTGACTTATAAACCATGTTAATTTAAACATGCTTAATTTTTCTCTTCTTTTCATCTTACCATTAAAATAAATTATGATTTAAAAAAAATCCAGAGTGAATGTAATGTTAACAATGGTTAAATATGCGGAAAAACTAAGTCCAGTTATAAATAAAATACGGATAAACCGATTTTTTTTTTAAATTTAACTATTTTTACATCATAAACACCGCTTCCTTCAACATGTTCAAAGTTTGGTAGAAATCAAGGACAGTTTAAGAAAGATATAAACAATTACACAAACTTTAACCAAAGAGTGAACATTTGTGAACACAGCACCGCCGACGACGGAATGTAGGATCGCTTTCTCGCTTTTGGTACAAAAGTCGCATGCTTGACAAACAGAAGATGTGGAATGGTTACGTTGTCATTGAGACAACTCTAAACAAAAGACCAAAATGACACAGAATTTAACAACTCTAGATAAGTCAACGACGTCGGTATGGCCTTCAACAATGGGCAGATCAATAACTACATTTTCAACTATAAAAGACCCCAAAATGACAAATCTAATACTATTAAAACGAGAAAACTAACGGTGTAAATATGTACAAAATAATGAACGAAAAACAAGTATGAAACACAGAAACAAACGAAAACCACTGAATCACAGGCTCCTGACTTTGTAAAGACACATACAGAATGAGGGGTTTAAAATATGGTATCAGGCGCCAACCCTCCCTGGGCTATGGTAGAATACTCAAATATAAGAACAAACCATAAAAGTCAGTTGAAAAAGGTTCAACTCATCAGATGGATACAAAAGGAAATACATCTAAGAAATACACAGACTATACTATCTATTCTACTTGATGATTTATTTAATAAACAAGATAGCTCTACCCTTTGACCACAACATGTGATATATTCCAGGCGAGGATTCAGTCGTTTTGAAAAGGAATTCCGACCCCAGGAAAACTCTGGCAATTGATCTGCCAATGATTTCACTGGGTTCATTGTGTCGTCTTTTTTTATTTGACGAAATAGGCAGTCGAATTATTTGTAGGTTTTCTTAGAATGAATTTGAATTGTGTAATCTCAGCAGGAAGATGCATGTAAGGAGCACTATTAACACTTAAAACACTAAGCCTAAACTCAAACACAGACTTATGTACATAGTTAGTTAAACTGTATTCCCAACTTTGCTTTATTTCTTTTATATTTTTGTGTTCCAAGAATTACAGAATTCAAACCCTGAAAACAACCAGCTTACTACTTTTAATGGAATATATGTCTCTGCTGGGGCATAGTATATTGTGAGCAAGTGCACTACCAAGGTTATGAAGGTTACATATCCAATGATAAACATGAGGTTCTCCAGAGTAATAAGCGATGTCTTCCAGATAATCATGATAAAATTCCAATAGAAGGAAACCTAGACAGCTTCATATACGAACTTTGAAAGCAGAGAAAACTGTTCACCTTATACACAAAATCAAGGAAAACAAATTTAATAAGGTAGCAGTAATTTAGTTACATTGTTATCATTTCGATGAACTATTTCAAATATGAAGTCACAAATTATACTGTATGTAAGGTATGCATTTTGTAGCTCAATTTCCAAATTGTTATCAGCAGGTTAAATCTTTGCAATGTTGCAAATCACAAAACAAATTTTCAAGTGTTGGACACCCTGAAAATTCCTGTAACATTTGATTCCATTTCATATGTTCTTGAAAACTGGAATCATGTGTATTAAACCTACACAGTTACTTTTGCATAGGTACTATTTTTGTACAAAAAATCTATAGTACTGGAAATCTACTTTTAATATTCAGTACTATTGTGTTACTTTAAAATTATTGTAATAATCAAGCCATTTTAAAAAGGGGGTTCCCAACCCAAGACAAAGGGAAGGGGGGGGGGGGGGGGGTTCCAACTATATGTCCCCATTCAAATGGATTGATCATCCAAAAAAAGGGGGGTTAAGACCCCCCTCCCCCCCTGGATCTGCCAATGTGTATCTGTATTTTAGATTACTGGATTTGTTCCTCTGAAAAAATAGCAGTGTAGATGAGAAAAATAACCAAAAGTCAATATCCTTTTGAGTTCTCATGTTGACTGTCATAGCCTTTGATGATACTTTGAATTCCCTGTTGACACAAAAAAGTAACTATTGTGAATATGACTGTAATTGACCTTTATGTTTTGTTTCAGTGAGTTAAGAGGAATCATTGATAGTTTGTTATCTTGTTTGGATTATTTTACACTCTGTAATCTTTGTGTCTTTCATAGAATGCTACACAGTGCCAAACATAACTGTGACCTGTATTTTATAACATTCACTTTGGTCTCTGGTGGAAATTTGTCTCATTTTTTTTATCATACCACATCTCCCTATTTTATATTGATAAAGTTCCAAGAAAATAAAAACTACAACTATCATTTGACTATCATTCTATTAAGCATACAAAATTTCGAAGAAAGCCAATTCTGTACATTTGGATATATGGTATGTTAATTCTAGCCAATTTTATTCAACTTGAACTTTCACATAAACAGTTGATTTTTATGTGAGCTTGTCTGTTTTATTTAAATAGTTGACAATATTTTATTTATCCATTTCATATCCTTGTGACATTGAAATATTCTGAGCAAACATGTAACTTGACATAGTCACACATACCATATACATTGTAGTTTTTATATTTGGGATATTACATGTGACTATGAATACTAATATATATGTTAGTATTTTCATGATAACATGTCTAATAACAACTTGACTTAGTTAAAAGAGTTCTTGGATTCTATGAAAAGAAATGTTTTCCTTTTTTGATATGCCATTTTATGATTTGCCGTGTCTGCTGTGCAGCTACATGTACATCTTGTTTCCTGGTATTTTAGAAATAATTGCATGCAGCTACAAAAGTCCAGACCTGGTATTGTTCTTTTGTCTATTTTTGTATGATCTTGTTAAAACAGTTTTACAATTTTCAACATCTTTTTTGGTACGTCATGTAGCTAATTTTTACCTAAAAAAGAGAAGAATCATATAGATGATTTGATAATATAAATCAAGAATAAAAAAAAAATTGTATCTTATTATATAAAGATAATTGGCGTATCCAAAAAGAGTAAACAGTTGTGCCCACTCCAATCATGCTTCAGTGATTCCCTATATAATCAACCAATTTTTTCAAACAAAAAGGGGGTGTTTTTTTTTTCGGGGGGGGGGGGGGTCTAACACTGCCCCCTAAATCTGCCTCTGAAGATGAAATTTTCTTGTGTTACTGATGATTCACTTTAATATCAATTGCGCATTCAATAGAGGAAAACAGTCCATTAAATTATGATTTTTTAGAAGATGATATTGTGAGATGAGTTATTGACTATTAACAAACTAACTTGTACATTTCCCTTGCTTAATACACAAATAACAAAAAATGTTACTTTAACATGTTTAACTGAAATATAGAACTCTAATAAATAATTTTACATTCACTGAAAAGCTGAAACGTCATTTTTGATAATTATATTATATATATGTTCCAGACCGTATGAGTATTTGGACCGTACGCGTACGGTCTGGACCGTATGCGTACTTTTTCGAAATACTCATACGGTCGGACCGTACGCGTACGGTCTGACTAATATCAAAGAGTTGGTCAATTGTACTAGATACAAATACATATAACAGATCAACATAACTTAACTCTCAAATAAATAGAAAAAAAATCAATTGTAATTGAAATAAAAACTTTACATTTTAACTATTTAAAAAATTCACGCTAATTAAATCTGTAAATCTCTAGTATTTAGCATGTAGATCAGTCATACATAATACACTAATTGAATTATGACAATTATTCTCACTGAAATTGAATGCGAATAATGTGGGAGGACAATTGCTTTAGAATATTTAGCAACTTTTAAAAAAAATGCTAATCGAAAGGAACATGCATGAACTGAAAAAATGTAAATATGAAAAATATACTTTTGGTAGCGAGTGTCACCTTTGACGAGAGTTTCAAAATAGGATTCAGATATACAATTAAACAAATATCTAATTTAAATTGTTAGGTAGTTCATTTTATCCATCTTATGTAATAATAACAATTTGTAAAAATAAAGATTGTGATAAATGTTTGTATAGATGTATCCAATAACATGTATGGTCAGCTCATACTGGACCATGCGCGTATACTCATACGGTCCGACCGTACGCGTATACTCATACGGTCCGACCGTACGCGTATGGTCGGACCGTACGAGTATACGTATACGGTCTGGACCGTACGCGTACGGTCCAAATACTCATACGGTCTGAACATATATACAATGTACTTGCACCTTAAATTCAAAACAATTACTGTATGTTTATAGATCTCTTTCTTTCCATTTCACATACCTCTGCAAAATGAACAGCATCTGCAACATTCAAAATCTAAAGGTTTGAAGAAAAAAATGTGAATTTTCTTAGTGCAATAATATCAAACATGTCAAAACAGCAAAGATAATGAATATAAGAGATGGCCATTTTGCACAAATACATGTAACCTGATGAGAAACTCCTTTCAAAGCAGCAATATTATTTATTGTTTAACTGCATGAAATAGAAAATAGGGATAATGGGACGCAATGGTTTGTTATTTACTGCATGCAATAATTCTCTATCTATATATAAAGCATAGAATGGTCAAATATTAGAGTACAATTAGACTTGGAAATTTCCATGTTTAGCAAAAGGGTACATAATTCTTAAAGAGCTTTAATTAAGAGCCTACATGTATGGTCCTTGTTATTTATATTTATATATGCATGATAATGCAACCAGACTTCAAATAAAGAATACTTTACTTATTAAGTTAGGCCTTTTTTAACAAGTTTTTTATAGTTCCGACGTTCTTATGTTGTATTGTTATGTACACCACTGTCCCAGATTAGGGGAGAGTTGATATCCAGCTAACATGTTTAACCCCTTTACATTCTGTATGTATGTGCTTGTCCCAAGTCAGGAATCAGCAATTCAGTCGTTGTCGTTTGTTGATGTGTTACATATATTTTTTTTACATTCAAACAGCTCCATCCGTACCCTCGTATATTCCAGTTGCTTCCTCTTGTGTACATTCAAACAGCCTCATCCTTACCCTCGTATATGCTAGTTGATTGATGTTCAAACAGTACTTCAAACAGTAGCTTCACACCGAAAGATAAGCCAGCACCTATTTCTAGACGTAAAATATTACATTCCGAAAGTTCTGGCATCACCTCCAGTCTTTGGTGGGGTTCGTGTTGCTTAGTTTTTAGTTTTCTATGTTTTGTCTTCTGTACTAGTATTTGTCTTTTTATTTTAGGCCATGGCGTTGTCAGTTTATTTCAATCTATGAGTTTGACTGTCCCTCTGGTATCTTTTGTCCCTCTTAAGAGACATCCATATTGATAAGTTAGATTTTACTAAGGGTAGTCGTGTACCTGTAGTAAGGGAGATCACTCTTTATAGACAAACATAACTTATACTTTATTGACGAGACATGAACTAAGAGAGTTAAATATTTAAAGACATCCATAAGTTCGAATTTACTTGGGGTGGTGTATCTGAATTAAGGGAGACAACTCTTTAGTAACATCCATAAATTAAACTTTACTGAATAGAGGAAACTGGAATAAAGGGAGATAACACTTAAGAGACATCACTAAGTTAGACTTTACTGAATAGAGGAGACTGGAATTACGGGAGATAACTCTTTAAAGACATCAATGAAAAACATGAAACATGAAAACTTAATTAAACGCCTATTTCTACATATACAATATGTATTCAATGGCGTTGTACATAAATGACATATAAAATACAAAAATACTATACAAAAATACAATATGTATGTACTATACTAAAAATTGAAAATATACACTGTGATACACAAGAAAAAAGTCAGAAAAGTTCAAAATAATTTTCGAAATACAATGTTTTCAACCGACATTTAAAAGTATCCAAAGATTCAGAGTTTCTTACATTTGTACCTAGTTCATTCCACAATTTTGGCCCAATAGTACTAATGGTTCTATCTGAAAAAAGTTTTCTTTTTGTAATATGGGACTGCATAACAACAAATAGATGACTCTGACGACCTTAATGAACGTTTCGACACTTGAGGATTTAACAAATTGATCAAATATGACGGTGCATTACCTACATGACAGTTGTACATATATGTAAAGATTTTGAATGTAATTCTGGCTTTGATCGGAAGCCAGTGTAAGTCAAACAATGCCTGCTTGGCACTATCATACTTAGAACGGTTTAACACAAGTTTGGCACACTTTTCTGTATACGTTGCAATTTATATAAATCAGTTTGTGAAATTCCAAAAAGTATAACATTGCAATAATCTAAATGTGATATAACCAAAGATAAGACCAAAGTTTCAGTTGCTTCTTCCGATAGATAGGATCTTATGCACTTTATGTTGTAGTAGTTCATCATTGTTGTTTTACATTTTTTAGTAATATGGTCTTTGAAGTTTAGAGTCTCATCCAGAAAAGCTCCTAAGTACCGTATACATGTTTTTGATTTTATAACATCTCCACAAATGATTATTTCTTTTGTCTAACATTTAGAGAGTTGGTGTCGACTGCCAAAGAGAATGAACTCTGTTTTCGCATTGTTCATTTTTAGTTTGTTACTGTTCATCCAGGTGTTTATATGAACAGTGCAGTCCTGTAAGTCACGAATTGCATCCATCTCATTCGTTAATATTGGCACGAAACGTTTATTAGCAGTGTGGTCGTCGGCAAATCCATAAACAGTAATAGATGGTGGAATAATGTCGAATGGAGTTCCGGCGTAGACTAAATAAAGCCAGGGCCCTAAGCAACTTCCCTGTGGTACGCTACACTCAAGTTGTCGCTCTGATGATGTTGTAGAGCTGACATTAACACGACAGCTTCGAGGTCTCAAATAGGAATCGATCTATTTAAGTGCGGTTCCATTTACACCGTACTGATATTCGAGTACTTTTATCAAAATACTATGATCTACAGTATCGAATGCTGCACTTAAATCAACGGCGATCATAGCGGTGACTTCTTGATGCTCCATCCCATCGAGTATGTCATTAACGAGTCGTAGAAGGGCCGATTCGCACGAATGGAATTGACGATACGCAGATTGGTTTGTAGGAAGAAAATCATGATCTTTCACGTGCTCATTCAGTCTATATAGCGCACATTTTTCAATTAATTTAGACAGGAAAGACAAGTTGCTTACTGGTCTATAATTTGAGTAAATTAGTTCAAGACCAGCCTTTTTCAGCAGAGGCCTGACTACCGCTTGCTTCCATCTTAATGGGAAGACGCCTTGACTAAGAGACAAGTTAACTAACTTTGTGATAACAGGCAACAATTCACTATTGAACGATTTAACTTAAGTACTTTCGTAGGCAAAATGTCAAGTTTGCATGATTTACATTGCAATTTATAAATGATGTAAATAACGGAACGTCTTTGAACAATGGTTTGTAATCGTCAAGGTCTCTCAGAGAATCACGAATTGTTTTGATTTTGTTCATGAAGAAGTCCGCAAATTTATCGGGAAGTTCGTTTTCGTTTTCATCAATGAGTTAGACGTTACTTAATTGAGTATACCTTTTGTCCCTGTTTTAGTTACGGAACATGTTTAATAGAAAGTATCTTTTTTTATTTAACAGGTTGCTAGAATGAGAACATTTATACAAGCCATTCTGCCGATCATTCTTTATCTACAAGTATTCAAAGTGACAACTGGCGGATTTGTGGGTAAGTTTTTGGGTTATAACTGGAACATATAGGTGTAATACCACCATTACTTTCCCGTATTAGTCTTTCAATTTTTGTTAAATTTGCACTTTTCAGAAACATAATGTGCAGAATTTATCTTTGTATGAAAAAAAAGAAATACTTGCCATGAGTAAAGTTTTATCCTGTCAATCACTATAGAAAACAATTCACATAACATTTCATTGTAACTAAGAATATAACCATCATTGGAAGTTAACCAATCAAATTTTCCCCCTATTTTATCTGTGTACAAGGTTAAGTCACCATGTAACCTCAAGATTACAAAATATTCTATAGAAATCCCAAATAAAAAATAATGGTGTTTTGAAAAACCCAAGACATATGTTTATGACACAGAGTTTTACTGCAATAAAATGTAGGATTATTTACGAATGTACCTACAACTATCAAATTCAAGGGAATATTTTTTTTTGATTGACGTACCATGATTTGGTGGTATTATAAAATAAAAATATATGTATGGTTCAAGTAACCCTACCTGTCCTAATTTTTGTCTGAATAAAAATGGTTTCAATGATTTTTCGGTTTTAAAAATTTTCGAATAAGAATAACAGAAAACCCATGTTCATCCAAGCGTTCATTTGAATCTAGAAATATTGAAACTATCAAATTCACTTCTCTATGTACGAGTTATCTTTCCTAACAGTGTTTTTCTTGTTATTTCTAAAACTTCGAAACTGTATAAGAAACCGACAAATGTATTTATCCAATTTGTTCGCTATATCCTCAGGATGTTTCCTTTAATTTCGACCAAAACCATAGAAAGATGCCATATGAGAGTTATTTCCTCTTTTGTATTTGATATAAGTAAAATGTATTTGTAACTGGAAAACCATAAGACTTAGTGAAAGAGGCCTAGGGTCATTTGATTTAAGGTCCTTTGTCCATAAAAATGAAAACTATAGGTCAACATGGTCAAGGTTAAAGGTCAGGTCATGTTCAAAATTTTGATTATTATTGTTATCACTAACTTAAAGAAATCTTATAAGATATCAACAAAATATTTTACAGAATTGTTAGTTGCGACATGTCGTAAGTTTTCTCCCCTATTATATTTAAAATTACACGGTGATATAACTTATTTATCATATATAATTATAAGACATAGGGTCTTTGGATTTGAGGCCCTTGTTTTATGTCCTTTTAATTATTGCCAAGGTCAAAGTTTGACGTTCTGTATTTTGAACTTTGCTTTTAACTCATGTGTATACATAATAGAGTCATGGGACTTTTTGCGTTAGGTTGCAAGCCAATTGACCTTAAAAAAACACAACCGGAAGTGAACTTTTCTAAACCGGAACTAGCTAGTTTTTTCACTTATTTAATGTCAAAGTATATAGAACCATATATTATTGGAATCAGTGTCAAGTAAACGGTTATACGCCATTATACCCAATTGTCCGACAACCAATTGCTCCGACAGCCCAATAATCCGACTACCCATAAGTCCGACACTTATCAAGACTAGTATCAGGGTATCAGGGTAAAATAAAATATGTCTGTCTGTTTTATAATATTTCGTTTATGTTATAACATATTTTAAGAAATAACTCAGTATATATTATAAGATAGGACTAAGGTAGTTCGAATACTTTCTAGATATATACTCAATTCGAAATCTGCATATATATAGAATAGAACAGAAAAAAAAAATCATTTTTTATTTATTTCCAAATTGTGAGAGCTACTGATGATACCCCGCCCAAATATTTCGGTAAACATGAAGTTGTTGAGTTGTGAATCTGAAAAAGCATCACACGGTATAGCTGACCTATAAAAAACTTGAAACCAAATTTCGGAAATCCTTGTACTGTTGTTCCTGAAGAAAATTTTCAACTTGGCTATTATGTGAAATGTGTTCGATAAACAGGAAGTTGTTCAGTATTGAATCAAAAAACGCATCACACGATATAGCTGACTTCAATAAATCCGGAAACCAATTAAAAAATCCTTGTAATGTAGTTCATGAGAAAGATGCAACGAAAATATTTATGGAACGGACAGACGGACGGAAGAACTAATGGACTGACTGACGGATTGTCGGACGGACATACAGAGTTAAAACAGTTAATGTGTAATGGCTGAGCACCGATTATTAATTAAGATATGAACTGCCTTTCTTAAAATCAATGATATCTAAATATTTTTCTTTTTTGAAAATAATCTTTAAATGAAATAAGGGTCAAGTTTGCCTTTGTCACTGTTCATTGTTTGAAACTTTTAATAGCGGATTCCAATATGGGCAGGAATTCGCTAATGTTACTTTAGTGTGACATTGTAAGAAAAAAATAAAAATCATTATAAGCTTCCAATTTTTTTACAAATTTGGCAAATGGCGTCCTTCTATTTGTAACAAAAAAATCATTATTAAACTTGTGTCAGTTTGGAACCAAAGCAATTAATGAATTTGGAGCGTGTGACATGGACACTTTTTCCAACTTGAGATTAATGATTCCTTAACTCATTCAACATTCAATATCATATATATTGATCACAAAACATTGTCTATCATCTAAACTCTAAAATGTGTATTTTCATTTCTTTCAGAAATTTTGTGAAAACAGGTTTTCTCTACTTTTCTGTCAATCTTACATGCAATGTTTGTGAGATAAATACAGTTACGAGAATCGTTTTCTTTCTGAACATAAAAAGGCTCTTTTTCATTGTGTTACCCTCACATTAAAAATTGTATCAATATTTTTGCAATCCTGTCATAAAATAGTGACGTAAATGTTGCATGTAACGTGGACACAAAAAATATGAATAATGAACCATGCCAGAAATTGAATTGACCTTAAAAGATATAAAAAGCCTCCAAACAACCATGTGAATGTAAATTATACAATTATACTCCCACATTTCTCATAAATGATATTATTTAAATAGTGGTTAATACCTAAACCATTCACCTAAATTTCAGACAGCAGACATATTTTTTAACTATACCAGTAGTTATGCTTGTTCAAGGTGGTACACCATGGAAGGGTAAATTAAAAGATATTCAAATGTCAAAATAATCAGAAAAATAAAACTAAGACCAAGGATAGATCAATTGATGAAGGAGTCATCCAAAATTTCCACAACATGAAACATTATTATATCAGTAATTAAGCAACTCGTTTTTTATGCACAGGGATTAGATAGATAAAACCACCACACAACCACCAGCATCCACAAGTTTCTCACTCAATAACTAATAGTGACAAAGTAAGGGTACAAAATGATTACATGTATCCCTCATTCATGTGACACAGTTACACTTAAAACTAATAGTATGAATTCGAAAAACCAAGGCAAAATATGGACAAATCTACGAGAGGTTGATACAGCTGCATTTATGGAGAATCTTATTTTCAATCGTTTACATAACTTTTATAAAGCACTATTTGGGTTTCATTTTTGAGGTTGTTGTTTGATAGAAATTACCCCATATCTCGTTTTATTTCTGCTAGTTAATCTTACATTTATAATAACTTTTTAAGGTTTAAACAATAAATTTTATTTCAAACATTCAAAACAAGTTTCTTGTTTCTTGTTTTCTGTCTCCAACATCTTCAACTATCTATCTGAAAAAATGTTTACGCATGTGACACTGGCCTGAACATTTTAAAAAAGTCTAAATAATAGACTCTGTCAATGTTACATACACAATTTCTTAATGAAAAAAAGTTTAATTTGGGTTTACTTTATAGTACATTAATTTTTATAATAAGTATCATAATAATAACTTTGAATATTAAAAATTAGATTAACTGTTGATTTAACACAGTAAAATCTTCTCATGTAACACAAAAAAGACCTGACACGAAAATTGCTGTCCATGTTACTCATAAAGATATCAAATAAGCATCAAAGAAATTGTGTGATGACAATATTTCAGATGTTAGTCATTTATAAACTCAGATAAATTCATTTTAAAGCTCATATCAGAGGTTTGGAAATCAATGCTTTTAAAACATTATAATTCTGGGTTATGCATGTAACACTGACAGGAACACCAACAAATGATGAGGAAAAATTGCTTATCTATCAAGGAAAAAAATTAACACAAATAATTAAAACTCATTTATTTCTTTAATATCATTTTTATGATGCAAATTTAATTTTCAACAAGATTTTATTGATTGAATAATTGTATGCGCATTTATAAGGTTGTAGCATGTAACCTGGACGCAGAAGATGTGTCAATGTAACATGCCTTTAAACGATAAGAATTACAAGTAAATATTGTAAAGTCTAGAAATCAAGAAAGATCAACAACTTCTCTGTTAAGAATTCAGCATAAATTTATATTTGATTCAATATTATGCACTGGCCAATTATGCATTAAGTGTAATTAAAGACCAAACAACCTATTCATTTTTACCAGTGATTTTTCCTCAAAATTTTGTGTGAAGGTATTTTATGATTTGAAGAACAAAATATGATGAAAAAAATTGGGGCTCACCGACTTTGTTTTGTCACTATAGCAACCTCAATTTGGTGTTTTCCCGAATAATAACATAATATTTGCTGATTATCCAAACTCTAAAAAAAAATCCTTTATATCAAACCTACAAGCATAATTCTTGTTTCACGTTAAACAGTAGATTTGTATCTATCAAATACAGGTTCAAAAGTGTAAGACTCGTATAGTTTTGATCTTTAAAAGTATGATTTATTTCGTTCCCGCCAAAAATAAACGTAAAAATGAAAAACGTTTCCAGTGTTTAAAAAAATATCTACCAGTGATTTTTTCATAAAAATTTCAAGACGGAAAGTGCCATGTGTACTCTTCAAAATAAAGCAATAAAAAGTGTATGTCACCGACCTCTCAAAAAAGTTATGAGTGATTTTCATGTTTTTTTCTCGTTCGTTTTGAAGAAAAGAGTTGTCGTTCTTCAGAACATTGTATCTGACGTCATAGTACAAACTTTCCTTGCTGGCGCACTATTTACAAAAAAATCGCAAACTGGACGTTTGCAACCCACATCTTAATTTCCAAGAATTATAACTATAGTGAATTATTTCAACTTCTTTATATTGTCTGGTAATACAAGAGATGAAACTCATGTACCAGTATCAGTCTCAGTGTATGTAAAGTGCGGATCCTAAAATATCATTTTTACTGTATATGCCATAAATGTCTAATGTAGAATGATAAATAAACAGACGAACTTTTTTTAATTTTTGAAGAAAATGAAGAAAAATAGTTAAAATGTATATGTTCAGAAATACATAATACTAATAAAACAAAGTAAGAGATGCGAGCGGGATTTATCGCGCCTAAAGCCATCCAACTGTGAAATATATACCAAAATAGGTGAATTTTTAGGACATTTCACGAACAGATCGTGCAGGTGCTTTTTAACTAACAGGTGAGATGTTGTTGCAGTAAAAAATATTCATTTTAATACAATTATTAAAGTTGTATAACGTAGAATATGTTTTGTCATTCAGTTTCTTCATATTTAACTAAATTCCACTATGATGATTTCGTAATGCTAGTCATGTTTACTGTCGAATAATGATACTATTCTTTCATTTTAACTGTGATGCGAATCATTAGTATTGTATATGCGGTGCATTTTCACTGTATAATTACTATTTTTTTTATCTATTACAGCTCATTTCTTTAAGCATGTAGAGCAAGACTTTAGTTGATTTGCTTGCTTTTGTTATTGGATAATCATTATGATAACACCCAATTTAATTCAAATATTAAAAATACAGGTTAAACTATGCCTATTCATATTGTTTAAAAATGTCAATCTTATTTACAAAGTTTGTATAAACAATTATACAAACAAAGCAAGCAAGCCAACCAAAGTTTTGCTTTACATGCATTAGGAAATTAGCTGTAAAGCCTTAATTTAGCCGACTTGCTCAAATAATAGATAAAGTAAGAGAAAGATTTGATAAAATTTAACTTACGGATAAAAGTTTGATTTTAAAACACTCTACTAAATTCAATAGAAATAACATTTATTTCAAATGTATTCCATTTAGTTTCTTATAAAGCGTATAGAGATCTGTATCCTTATTTCAGGGGTTAAAAAATCCACTAGCCCGACGCCCGGGACTAGATCATTTACGCCTCGGGCAATTAAAATGTGTAATCTGATATGCCCGACGGACTAGTAACAAAAAATTCTTGACGTTTCCAAAATAGAAAGTGAAAAATCCCTTCATCACTATTCTATGTTAGCCATTTCGATTCAATTAAGTCATCCGGGATTCCAAGAATTTGAACTGGTTTGTACAGGTCCTGTTGTACATATTTTAAGAGAACAAATAACTCTGGCATGTCTGGGTGGCCTGGTATGATGTGTTGATTCTCGTACTTTAAATATCGATTTCTCATACCATGGATTGAGGTATTGTACATTGCTTATCGTGCCGAGATTTTCAATTAACGTTATTTGGGGGTATGATGTATTGATTGGTATTGACATGTCTTGTTGCACAGCTCTTGAGCACGAAACTATGCATCAAAATATTTCTTAGTATTTTAGTACGGGAACCCCAGGAACTTTGTCAGTTTCAAAACGAAAAACGGTAGATAAATGGAGTAACGAGGCTGAAAATTCATCCCCCCAAAACAGGGGTTAAAAAATGTTGTTACAGCTAGCTAGCCCAAGACTTATTGGCAGCAGGATTTTACTAGCCCTGTTGGAAGAACTGCTAGTCCATCAAAACTGACCTGCTAGCCCTAGTATGCCTTAAAAATTAAGAGTTTGCTGCATAATACAAAGTAGGTGCCCTTTGTTTTGAAGGAGACATTATACACTGTATTCAATATTTTTTGTTGATCTGTTATTATTCCTTTGGTGCTTAACCTAACTAAGTTGTTCCCATATTCAAAGCAGACTTTTTATTGACGTGTTTGGGGCAAATAACGGCAATATTCACAGAGCATTGTCTTTATTTCATCAGCAACAGCCAACCTTGCCAGGGTAATCATTATGTCCCAGTTCTGCCAACTTTTCAGGAAGTGAATGCGTGATTTGTTGGCCAAATTGTTAAGATCAAAGAGAAAAAACAATAGATCAAAGGAAAATGCCGCCAAATAAGCATGAACATATGTGAGTCTCGCGCTAAAGACTTGACAGCCCTGCTGTCCTGGACACTATTATTTTTTTCCGCGGTTTTTCCCTGTCGTAGTTAGCATTTTTGGGGGATGAATTTTCAGCCTCGTTACTCCATTTATCTACCGTTATTCGTTTTGAAACTGACAAAGTTCCTGGGGTTCCCGTACTAAAATACTAAGAAATATTTTGATGCATAGTGCTCAAGAGCTGTGCAACAAGACATGTCAATACCAATCAATACATCATACCCCCAAATAACGTTAATTGAAAATCTCGGCACGATAAGCAATGTACAATACCTCAATCCATGGTATGAGAAATCGATATTTAAAGTACGAGAATCAACACATCATACCAGGCCACCCAGACATGCCAGAGTTATTTGTTCTCTTAAAATATGTACAACAGGACCTGTACAAACCAGTTCAAATTCTTGGAATCCCGGATGACTTAATTGAATCGAAATGGCTAACATAGAATAGTGATGAAGGGATTTTTCACTTTCTATTTTGGAAACGTCAAGAATTTTTTGTTACTAGTCCGTCGGGCATATCAGATTACACATTTTAATTGCCCGAGGCGTAAATGATCTAGTCCCGGGCGTCGGGCTAGTGGATTTTTTAACCCCTGCCAAAATGCTAACTACGACAGGGAAAAACCGCGGAAAAAAATAATAGTGTCCAGGACAGCAGGGCTGTCAAGTCTTTAGCGCGAGACTCACATATGTTCATGCTTATTAGGCGGCATTTTCCTTTGATCTATTGTTTTTTCTCTTTGATCTTAACAATTTGGCCAACAAATCACGCATTCACTTCCTGAAAAGTTGGCAGAACTGGGACATAATGATTACCCTGGCAAGGTTGGCTGTTGCTGATGAAATAAAGACAATGCTCTGTGAATATTGCCGTTATTTCCCCAAACACGTCAATAAAAAGTCTGCTTTGAATGTGGGAACAACTTAGTTAGGTTAAGCACCAAAGGAATAATAACAGATCAACAAAAAATATTGAATACAGTGTATAATGTCTCCTTCAAAACAAAGGGCACCTACTTTGTATTATGCAGCAAACTCTTAATTTTTAAGGCATACTAGGGCTAGCAGGTCAGTTTTGATGGACTAGCAGTTCTTCCAACAGGGCTAGTAAAATCCTGCTGCCAATAAGTCTTGGGCTAGCTAGCTGTAACAACATTTTTTAACCCCTGTATTTTTTTTATCCATTTCCATGACACTTCACCACTAATTACGTACATCTTGATATAGATTGCACCTTTGTTTTCCCGTTTAAAAGGTTTTACACTGGAGCCCTTTATAACTTGCTGTTCGGTGTGAGCCAAGACTCCATGTTGAAGACCGTATTTTGACGTATAATGGTCTACTTTTATAAATTGTGACTCGGATGGAGAGTTGTCTCATTGTCACATACGACATCTATATGGCTCAAAAACGAAACGAGAAGGGATAAAAAGGGATGAAAAAATCTACGCTACTTTTTTAATATATTTATAATGGGCTTTATATGAGTCAAAATAGAGTAAAATAGTGGGTCGCATTTGGGTATAAGCGTCACGCCGGATTGCCGATTTTTTGCAAGCGTGACAGGTGAAAGTCAAATGATTGTGTAGAGAAAAACGGGAAATGAAGTCTAGCGGGACACGGATAATTACAAAAAATTAGAACTGCATAGTATAAGCGGGATACGGGAATCTGACAAAACAATAAGCGAAATACGGAAAGCTGCCAAAACAGTGGATCAGAACCCCCCAATGAGACCCCAGAAAAAGATATTTTTGTATATTCATCCTATTGTTACAGTCATGCCTTCAATAACAAAAGTATCCGATGCATGCATTTTTTCATATTTTTGGTCCCTTTTTCAATTTTGTGGGGTCCAAATTTATGACAAAAGTCCTTTAATATAGATATTTGGAATTCGTTGACATGCTGAATCTGACCATGTATCAAGTTTGGGGATTTTTTGCCTAGTTGCTGAAATAGCCCACATAGAGTTCCAAAAGGTCTAAAATCAACAAAAATGAATTGTAGCATGCATTTCGTGTACAATAACCCAAATGTGCATGGTTTTACCTCTGTGGTAGTATCCATTCGCGTATCTAGAATTTTTCATAAGTAGGGGCCCACTGACTGCTTAAGAGGGCCCGCTGCTGTCACGCTCCAGTGATTCACTATATAAGTTAAAATCAAGGAGAAACGTAATCTGAAGAATACGATATGACATTTTGAGAATCGCTTTTGTTACAAGTTTGAAAAGCTATATATTTGATGAAGAATGAATGAGGAGTTTGTATTTCAATTGGAAAATACATGTATCATAAATCCTACAGTCATCAACTAAGTTTTTTTTCATTTGCTGCAAGTGCATTTATCACATAATTCTACAATAAAAATTCCTCGCATCTTTGAAAATTCTACATTAATAATGACTGCACTAACAGTGATAATTCATCGCATCTATAATTAAAATGGATCGCTTTCAATAATCGATATGCTATATTATGATGCTTTTATAACACTTATTTGAAGTTTAATGCTATGTTTGTATATTATAAAGACATATCACAATGAAAATATGTTAAAACTTAACTTAAAATCCTTTAACTTAATATTTTCAAAACGTAAACAAATACAGTTTTCCCATGATCCTTTATTCTACAATAGACATACCCGCATATAACAGTAAAAATGAAGTAGCTGGATTCGCACTTTATATACACTGAGTCTCAGATCTTATGATCTTTTGCCGTACAATATTTAAGAATTGAATGCTTCATTTTGTAAATTTATTGGGGTGTAAAAGCGTTGACCGAAGTACATTTTGTATGATGTACGCACGGTCAACTTGACGCTTTTACAACCCTATAAAGTTACAAAAAGAAGCATTCAATACTTATTATTTAATTACATTTTTTAGCTATGATAGTAGTGGGGGAAGTGGGCATTCTGGCGACCTTTTGCTAATGTTAGCCCTATGGGGAAAAGGTAGCCTCCTGAGAGGTAGCCTCCCGATGTGAGGCTAATTTTTATGACGTCAATTTAAGTATTATGACATTAATTAATTAAATTAATTACTTTGGAAGATAAGGTCATTATTAAGTTTTACTAATTACGGCAATTAATTGGCGTTATTGAATAAGTATAGATATATATTTTCTTTATATATTTGATGAAAACTCCCAGTCTATAAATAGACACAGGAAAACCCCACCTTAGTGTGTATTTACAGATCATTATTGTAAAAGATGTCTCTGGTATTACATACTATTTATTCACCTACGGCTATTTATCTCTGATAATATGATTATTAAATCAATATTGAATGCGTGTTTAAACTTGTCCATTATTGTACGTAGTGACCTTTAACATGTTGATACGTGTCAATAAATCCACCATTTTGAAAAATCGCGTTTGTCTTTTGAAATCATTAAATTGTTATATTATTGACACTTATTAGAATAATATATCTTAATATTTTTGGTGTGATTTTTTTTTCTTTAAGTATTTGAATTTATAATATATTTGCTAAATCACTGCGTTCGTTAACTTGTCTGTCTCATAATCAAGTTTAGACTTGTCAATAATCCGATTTAAGAATAGTCGCCATGTTGAAAATATTATAAACATTGTCGCGTTATGCAGTCTTTTGAAATAAGTAAATCATAAAATTAATTGAATTATTCTTACAAAGATGAGATTTATCTAATAGTTAATTATAATGTGTTTGATGATACATACTGTTATTTTTGTTTTAATATCCAACTATCATCCCTCCGTTAATCATATAATATAATACATTGAAAACTAATTTTATTATTTCCTCGATCATATTCACTTTTCAACTGAAATCCTTTTACTATAAAATGCCAGACTGATAAACAAGACACTTCAACAGTTTCTGTTGACCCCAATAACCTGGTGTGATTAAGTACATGGGTGAATGACCATTAATGTAAACATGTCAAGTAATTCTTATCAAATAATGATTATTTCAACTTTTTTTTTATTAGGCTGTACTTACACTTTGAAGTAATATTCATGTTTTATAAACTTATGCATTTTTGATAAACTTATTCATTACTAAATGCTTTTATTTCAAATTAGGATCAGACTGCAAAAAATAAATTTTCTTTGCTAAGAAAACTACGTCTAATCGCTCCAACAGGTAAATTAGACTGAACTGATTATCGATCGAAAAAATTTGCCGGATTTGAAATTAACCAATCAGATTACGTAAATTACGGAATTTCCACAATTCATGAAAATTCTGCTATATAAACGCTGTGAAATGCGGGACTCGTACAGTCTGATCGAAGACACTCTAAAGGTGAAATCAAGTTTACATTAACAGTATCTCTAGGATTTAAAGGTTTGGTATGGTTTATAATTTGTTTATTTTAAACGTTTGATAGTAATTTAAAGGATTATATGATACAAATTAAAGTTTTCTTGATAATTTTGTTTTTAAATTTCAAACTTATTTAACAAATAACAAATAAATGGAATAAACATATGCTTATCTTTAGAATGAACAAATAAAAGGGGGAGGCCGAATTTTAATTTTGAGTTCTCGAAAGTTTGAAGTAGTCTCCTGCACTGGTAAGGTGTACTGACTTAGGGCAGTGTCATTTAGCTAACAATGGAGAGGAAGTGTCATGTGGCATGCCCCGCTATAGTCAGGAAGACCTCTCCGACCAAAACCTTTGCAGTCTTGCTTAACTGCGAGAGCAGCTCTGTTTCCAGTGATGGAAATGTTGACGGGCGGTGACTACTTTGGCGAAAGCCTTAGTCAAACTTTCTTGAATATCAATCAGATCGTTATTCATTTCAGTATTAAGACTGGGAACCCATACGGTCGGTAGACTGAGGAGTCGTTTTTCCGACCCGTGGGCGAGTACGTACCAGTGGCGATAGGCTCCTTTGAAATGAATAATGACTGGTTGTCCATATCATATTATGACGAATAATAAAAATAAAAATAAAAATGCTTTAACAATATTAAGCACACTTTCACTTTTCAGGTTAAAAAGATGGAACCAGCGTCGAAAAAAATCAAGATGGCAAAATCTCTAATCAAATGTGGTGTATGCGGAAAATCGTTTTCCCATAAAGAGAGTTTAATGCGCCATAAGAGATCGGTTCATACTGGAACGAAATGGCATTGCGCCACCTGCGATGTGGTATTTTCAAGAAAAGACAACTTCCAACGTCATAAGCGAAACCATGATAAACAAACAGTCCAAAAGGGTGGTGGTGTTACTACGACTAGTACAGAAACAAATGAAAAGACGGATCCATGCAACTTCAAAGCGCTCAATGGAACCGTTGAAACACATACGATCGATGCAAAAGGATTGAATAAATTTGATCCAATGTCATTCTTAAAAAGCCAGTATGATGATGTTAAAAATGTCATCAAGCGTAAAATTAAAGAACGAGGTAGATTGAAGTGGTATTTATCCATGAAGGTTAAAATGAGCAGGCGAAAAGTAGATAATATAGAAACAGCAGAGCCGCATTTCCGGGGAAAATGCCAGACCAGTTTAAAATGGGAGGATATAGATGAAGGATTAAAGGAATCTATCAAAAAGATGTATACGTCTTTCATTGAATATCAGCGACAAGGGAGTAATTGGACGGTAGATAAAGTGGTAGATCTTACAATACACATGGCACGTTACAGACCCTTAAAAGGCTCAAGTTATATTCCACTTCCAATCAAACTTAGATCAAAACATGCAATAGTCAATGTCAAAAATAAAGACAGCAAATGTTTTATGTGGTCGATTTTGGCTGCAATGTACCCAGCGAAACGTGACGGAGAGCGGGTTTGGAAGTACAAGGAACACACTTCAGGCTTAAACTTTGAAAACATCTTGTTTCCTGTGAAATTAACAGACATACCAAAGTTTGAAATGCAGAATGAAATATCTATCAACGTGTTTGGGTTTAACAAAGGCGATATATTCCCGATACACATTTCAAAACATCAGTATGCACAACATGTTAATCTACTCATGATTTCGGACAACAAAAAATCACATTATTGCTGGATAAAAGATCTTAATCGGTTATTAGGTGACCAGCACACACATCACGGACGACATTTTTACTGTCCATACTGCTTACATGGATTTACCAAAGAAAGAATATTAAGCAACCATCTACCATACTGCCAAACCCACGGACCACAGAAAATTGAACTCCCAACTGAGGACAATAAGTGGTTACATTACAAAGATATTAGGAAACAGCTTAAGGTGCCATACATCATATATGCAGATTTTGAGTGTCTTCAAGAACCAATAGTTGATAGTAACGAATGTGATCAGAAGACGAAAAAGACAACAAAACATGTACCGTGTGGCTTTGCTTACAAAGTGGTAGGTCTGACACCTGAAACATCAAATGAACCAGTAGTGTATCGGGGTGCTGATGCTGCCGATAAATTTGTGGAGTGTATGGTACAAGAACAAGATAGAATCATATTCAAAACAGTGTGGTCCTGGCCATTGATTGACGACCTAAATTATCCCAGTGACTGGGACAGATTAGGTGAACGTTTGTCTGTAACGACCATTGCTCACCTCTTACTTATTATAGAATTTAAACTATGGGGTCACCAAAGGTTCTTAACGCCTTTAATAATAAAATAATTCGAAAAATTATTCAGGAATAACCTTTATGTTTTGATTTATATTATTGATATAAATCAACACATCGTATTATTCCGGATTCGTTTTTCGAATTTTTTTATTTAGGTGTTGAGAACCTTTGGTGACCTCACAGATTCAGTGTCTTTAACAAGTACATAGTGAGCAGTGATTGTTACCGACAAACGTTCACCTAATCTGTCCCAGTCAATGGGATAATTTAGGTCGTCAATCAATGGCCAGGACCACACTGTTTTGAATATGATTCTAATATAGAACAGAAATTTAAGCATTGCGAACCCATGATCATGACTGGGAGTGATTGGCAATCCTTTAAGAAGGCAACCCTGTGTCACATATGTAAAAAAGAACTAGCAGACATAAGAGTACGAGATCATTGTCACGTGACTGGTAAATTTAGAGGGGCGGCTCATAACGACTGTAATATTAATTATAAGTTTACAGGTCGAATTCCAGTGGTATTTCATAATCTGAGAGGATATGATAGTCATTTGATTATGCAAGCTATTGGAAAAGTTGAAGGAAAGCAACTGAATTGTATCGCTAATAATATGGAAAAGTATATTTCTTTTTCATTGGGATGTATGGACTTTATAGACTCACTCCAGTTCATGTCTTCCTCATTACAAAAACTCGTGGAAAACCTGGCAAAAGAAGGTTCGAGTAAATTTAAACACATGACAAGCCACTTTGCAGGCCTCTACATTAACATTTTTTCTAACTTGTCCCTTCGGACAAGTGGCAAGAAAATCAGCTTGTCCGAACTCTTAACTCACTTGTCCGAATTCATAATTGAAAATCTAACATATTGATGATTTATGCAATAATAACACTTGGTCTTTGATTGTACCTAATAAAAGGAGCATTTTGTAATGTTATATGAATACCACATCAAAATACATTTCATTATTTCAGAATGAAAGTTTTTTTGCAAGACTGTGTTCTCTGACTCAATGTCACTATCATTTGTCAATCATTAAATCATCATTTCTTCCCAAACCACTACGTTCCCCTATGGACCTATTCATTCTTTAGTGGGTATGGGTTAAACCAAGGATGTAAATACACCTGGCCACCTTGAACATGTATATGAGTAAACCTTTTTAATTTATTGATGATGTCAAAACAAGCTTTTACAATTTATTTTGATTTGTATATACATTGATATATGATCATGAAGTACATACACATTTCACTAAAAAATCAGCCTTTTTAGATTTTTTTTTTTTTTTTTCATTTTAAATTTTTATATCACATGTCATAGATCTTATCAAATAAAACCTCTTTTAATGTATTGTTATGCATAAAAGCAAAATCAAATGAAACATACTTTAATTTAATATTTTAAAGTTTAGGTAAAACTCCATATGGAGGTGCTCCTAATTCAAGGAAGCTTATACTAAGAAGATACATTAACATTGGTTTCTTTCCCCTTACTTATATCCCCCGGGTCAATGGCTGCCAGCATGTTCAATACTCCAAATCAGAGACATAGTATACAAGTTTTATATGTCTCTGGTTCAATCAATGAATAATTATTTCATTAAGTATGATCAATAAAACAATCATTCATATTTTTGGGAATGTATAAGTCTTGAATTTGATCTATTTTTATCTGACCTTGATTTTTCACTTGTCCCATCGGACAAGTAGTATGGTGAATCTACTTGCCCGACACCTGTGTGCACTTGTCCCGGACAATCGGACAAGCGTTAATGTCGAGCCCTGCTATGCACATGCACAACACGTATGGCAATTGTTTAACATACAGAATCTCGGACAGTACCATGATCTATACGTTCTATCAGATGTCCTTGCATTAGCCGACGTCTTTGAAAATTTCAGGGAGATCTGTCTCAACTACTATGGACTGGATGCCGCACATTTTTATACATCACCCGGTTTAGCCTGGCAGGCTGCCTTGAAAATGACAGGCGTCAAGTTGGAATTACTCACTGATATTGACATGCATTTGTTTATAGAGAAAGGTTTAAGAGGTGGAATATCAATGATGTCCCATCGCCATGCCAAAGCTAACCATAAACATGTACCAAACTACGATCCAAATCAACCCATTAATCACGTGATGTACCTAGATGCCAACAACTTATACGGATGGGCCATGTCACAGGCACTTCCAGTTGAAGGTTTCAGATGGCTCAACGACTCTGAAATTGAGAACCTTAACATAAGTGACGTTGTAGATAATAGTAAACATGGTTTTATATTAGAAGTTGACTTAGAATATCCTAGGGAACTACACGACGATCACAACGAATATCCACTCGCTCCAGAAAAATTGAAGGTTACAAATGATATGTTATCGCCCTATGCAGAAAAGCTATTGGATGATTTAAACTTAAAAGGAACTTCAACAGAAAAATTGATACCAAATTTACATCCAAAGCAAAAATACGTGGTACATTATAGAAATTTAAAGCTCTACTTATCACTTGGAATGAAACTAACAAAGATCCATAGAGTCATGACATTTGAACAACGACTCTGGCTAAAGACATATATTGATTTCAACACAGAGAAGAGAAAGCTTGCAACAAATGAGTTCGAAAAGGACTTTTTCAAACTCATGAATAATGCAGTCTTTGGAAAGACGATGGAAAATTTAAGGAAGAGAACAGATATAAAACTTTTGAATGACCAATCAAAGGACAGAAAATTAATCAGCAAACCAACATTACATGCCTTCAAAATATTCAACGACGACTTGGTGGCTGTTCACATGCTGAAACAACGATTATACTTAAACAGACCTATCTACGTGGGATTCACTATACTCGATTTGTCAAAGACACTTATGTACGATTTTCATTATAATTACATAAAGGATAAATATGGATCTAGAGCAACACTCTTGTTTACGGACACTGACTCGCTATGCTACAACATCAACACTAATGATATATATCAGGATATGATGGAGGACAATCACTTGTTTGATACATCAGAATATGACCCAAATCATCCACTACATAGCACATTGAATAAGAAGGTGTTAGGAAAGATGAAGGATGAAACACATGGTATTCCCATACAGGAATTTGTCTGTCTCAAGTCGAAGATGTACTCATTGATATATGAAGAGAATAAACAACTCTGCGAGAAGAAGACAGCGAAGGGTATAAAGAAGAGTGTAATCAAACATGACACAAGACACCAACATTATAAACAGTGTCTGTTCAATAAAGAAATCCACATGTCTACCATGACACAGATCCGTTCATATGACCACAAGTTATATAATATATCCATCAACAAACTGGGCTTATCCCCTTATGATGATAAAAGATACTTACTAGATGATGGGATACAAAGTTTAGCCTATGGACATTGGAGAATATAATTAGGATGAAGGTCAATAGTCTAATCACTTTGTTTCTATCATTTGACGGTAGAGGACGTGTTTCAAGAGCTCTCTAAGATGTCAAATACTTGTCCAGATTGTGGCATGGAATTTTCGAGAAAAGATGTCATGTTGCGACACCAAAGAAACAAACACAGAATCAGTCAACCATATCCGCAGATCAATGATGCATATCCGCCGCCGCCGCCGCCATGAGCATCAATAGTCAGTATATAGTATTATTCAAAAACCCACGTGATCAAGTTGGGCCAGCCATATTTGCTAGACAGATGTATCCTAATAACCCGAAGAAATTCATGAATAAATACAAAGAGGGGACACAACAACCATATGGGAGTTTATTCATTGATCTGAAACAGAATACGCCGGAAGACGACAGACTAAAACTTAATATATTTGAAAGCAAGAACATGGTTGGTGGGAGCGATTCTAAAGAGTATATTAGCAGAAAAGAACTAGAACCACATCAGTTTGAAGAATCATTTCAAAGTGAGCAGACGTATTTACCAGACGATAAAGAAATCATGCCTTCATGTGATGATTGCGGTTTAGTCTTTGAAAGCGTTCCTGATTTAGCTAGACATATGAATAAGTGGTGCCCGGAAAATAATGATTTAAAAAGAAAAAGGGAAATTGAGGATGAAGACATACCCTCAAAGAAGCCTCGTGTAAACGAAATTGATATAGGAGGTGGAGAAGATATGGCTTTTATAACATTAGCTGAACTTGCCAGAGAGGCAAATACAGATATATGGGAAGAAAAAGTTGATAAATACATGGATGGTGACATGAATGAAGACCACGCCATAAGTAAGGCCAATCGCAAATTAAAAGACGAGGATATGGGTCAGTTTTTGTCCAGATATAGCAGTTTAATTGAGTATTTACTACAGTTACAAAATGGTAAACTGCATGGCAAAGTCATGAAAATGATAACAGAATTAGTTAACGATGGCATGGACACCGTAAAAGCCGTTAAAGTAGCTATCAGGAAATATAAACCTATGTTGGAAATCTATCTAGATGAAGCTATTGAAAACGAAACAAATAATGATGGTTCTGAAAGTGAAAATAGCATTGATGACGATGAAGAGGAAGATGAGGATGAGTAGGATGAAGACGATGAAAGCTCAACTATATAAATATGAGAACGTTGTACTCTGTATATCATTCAATATTCATCATTTGATGTGAAAAGATGGCCTCTTGGGAAAAGTACTTGAGAAATATTTATTACAATCTAACTAACCCAGCGAGTTTTGCAGGGCCTGATAAACTTTACAGATTTGTTCGAACAGATGGAAAATTCGTTCTCAGTAAATATAAAATACGGAAATGGCTACAACGACAGGAACCATACAGTTTACAAAGACCATTAAAAAGGTCGTTTAAGCGGAACAGAGTTATCGTTATTGGAATAGACGACCAATGGGATATCGATTTGATGGACATGTCTAAATTTTCGAAATTTAACAGTGGATTCAATTTCATATTGGTGGTTATTGACATATTCTCCAAATATGTATGGCTAAGACCTCTAAAGAATAAGAAAGGCGAATCCGTGGCGAATGCTTTGAAACACGTTTTATCAGAAGGAAGATCACCAAACAGAATAAGAACAGATAAAGGACAAGAATTCAGATCAAGATTAGTAGAATCTCTCCTAAAACAGAGAACTATTCAACATTTATTTGCACAAAATACAGAAATCAAAGCTAATTACGTTGAAAGAGTTATCAAGATAATTAAATCAAAAATCATGAGATTTATCACCAGTAAGCAGTCATATGATTATGTGGATAACTTACAGAATTTTGCTAACAGCTACAATAAGACCTTCCATAGAACGATTGGTATGGCACCAGATAAAGTCACCATATCTAAAGAGACCAACCTTTGGTGGAAAATGTATTGGCCGAAAAGATTACAACCTAAGACAGAGAAAGTACGAAAACCTTTCCGTTTCAAAATCGGTGATAAAGTTCGGATTACATATATGAGAAATCCTTTTACCCGGGAATACGATGAGAAATGGAGTGGAGAGATATTTAAAATATCTCAAAGAATATTACGTGGTGGACTCCCAGTTTATCGACTTATTGATTTTCAAGACGAAGAAATTTCAGGAACCTTCTACCAGTCAGAAGTGCAAAAAGTGGATGTTCGGGAAGACGATATGTGGAAAGTTGAAAAAATCCTCAAAACGAAAGGCAAAGGACCCAACAAACAATATTATGTGAAATGGTTACACTGGCCAAAGAAATTCAATTCTTGGATTAAAGCTGGCGATTTTTCTAATATTTGAAAGAGTTAACTACCCCGGAAAGACTTACTTCAAGTCTCGACAGTTTACACCCCTGCACGAAAGATAGCATACTGTTGGCCCTTTCGTGAGGTTATAGATACTGTTGAGTGGTAGACAATTCTTTAATCCTTTTATCTCTATGTATAAAATAGTTATATATAATTTTGTTATATTGTAAAGGCACCATGTGGATGGCTCTCCGACCCATGTTTGTCTGAATTGACGGAGATATTAAATATTGTACAACTAATATTGTTATCATTATTACTAGTGTGGTACCAAGAAGCCGAAACTGAAAAATAAATAAATAAATAAATAAATAGGGATACAATCATACAAAAGCAGATTCAGAGTGGATAATTCCTTGCTCAAATTGATATAAGCAAAACCTTGAATCGATACATATACAGACACAAACACACACACACACACATACCTGAAAAATGATAAGCATCTTCATACTTTATTCAATGAAAACAATTAATTAATGTCGTAATACTTAAAATGACGTCATAAAAATTAGCCTCACATCGGGAGGATACCTCTCAGGAGGCTACCTTTTCCCCATAGGGTTAACATTAGCAAAAGGTCGCCAGAATGCCCACTTCCCCCACTACTTATGATCATGAAAACTCGAATTTTATATATTTTATTATTGAATTCACCTGTGCATTTTATTGTTGGAGCACGTGTTATCATTAGTGAAAAGTTGTATTGAGCAATGCAACTGCTTACGGAATAACACGTGATGTGCAGTTAGCCAATCAGAATAAAATATTATAATGAAACATAATATGTAATTATTAACCTTTAGAAACACCCATCCGTCGGAATAGAAAATTGTTTGAAATAACCTTTCACGGCACTTTTGTTAGGAAAGTCTGTTTTCTGCCTCTGCCCCTCATTAGCAAAATTTTTGAAAATAATAAAAAAATAAAAGATGGCACTGGCTTAATTACAGAGCATTGGACTATATCAGACTAGATGTGTGTTTTTTTTCCGCGTCCATTTCAGAAGTTTGCTGTAACGACGCATTCGCTGATGTTGACAGACGGACATACAAAAGCATGGACGGGCTTCTTTATATCATTATTTTACCCGACTACGACGTATAGAAATTATTCCATCTAGTTTGTGAATTCATTATTTTTGAATATTTAAGATTTAATGAAATCAAAATTATAGGTAAAGTATTTGATTCTAAAACGTTATACATCTATCATAAAATACAATCCCTGTTATTACTAACTCATGTGTTATGAATAAACGAGACCGTAAATAAAAGATACAAAAAGTTTTAATTCAAAAATTAATTTAGAAATAATTTTCATTGGAAAACTAAATAGTAAGATTTCTTCAACAGGATAAAATATTGTAAATCTAAGTTGCTGATTCTGGAAATTAAAACAGAGACAAGAATGTTTCCGGCATTGAAATCGGAATTTACTTTCAATCTTTCCGGTCATAGTTGTAGCTAAATTTTATGTTTGATATTATTCTTGGAGCAATTGTTTTTGACATAAGTTAAATTAACAACAATTTAGTTTTAAACACCGAAAATTTTTAATTCACATTCGCTGAGTATTAATTTTATTAATATGTTGTGCCTTACAGCTAATTTCCTAATGCAAGTAGAGTAAAACTTTGGTTGGCTTCCTTGTTTTGTTTGTATAAATGTTTATTCAAGCTTTGAAATTTAAATTGACATCTTCATATATAGGTATGTACCCTGTAGATGTGATATTAAAATTCAATTGGACTTTATCGAAGTATAATTATACAAAATATACAATCAAAGCAAGTAAGCTAACCAAAGTGTTGATCTATATATATTAGGAAATTAGCTGTAAGCTTCCGTGAGAAAAGGCGAAATGTGTTTTTCATTTCTCCTGAAGACAGTTTGAAATGAAACAAATGACAATGACCCTTTGTCATAATTTTTTAATAAGATTTTGTCAAATAAGCAGTATATTGTTTTTAACTTCATTGCAAGATCGGACATTATTTTACGAGAATCATCCAGCCATCAGTTAAAAACATACCTTGCGGCTGTCAAAAGTTCTAGGAATAATTGTTTATCGGCTTAACCTTCTGAATACTAATTTTTTTAAAATATTTGAAAAATTGACGTTAAAATTAGAAGGATCATATCATAAGGAACATGTGTACTAAGTTTTAAGTTGATAGGAAGCGGGACAGATGGACTAACGAACGGACGAACGGAGGCACAGACCAGAAAACATAATGCCCATATATTTGGCATAAAAATAACTCTAATTAACATGTACACAATCGGCGCAAATGAACGACAAAATCTACGTAAGAGAAAGAATAAGAAAAATGAAATGCAGATCGGCGAAAGTATAAGGCAAAATCTACGCATGTAAAAGAAAAAAATGAAATGCAGATCGGCGCACATGCAAAAAGTCGAGATCAAAATTCATATTTTATCATTTTTATTAGGACGATGGTTAAATATAGTGTAGTATCTTGTGTGTCCATTTTCGACAAGATATTAGCGCGACGCTTAGTTCCTCTTTTCTTGAGAGACGTATTTTTAAGCGTACACCATGTTATAATCCGTGAAAAACGCGAAATAGGACGTTATTATTTGACGTTTTTTCATTGATAGAAACAACGTCATAGAGCTTTTATGTCACTACCAAGTTGCGTTAGTTGATGCGCATAAACAATAGGCTGTTTGGTCTTTAAGTAATATTGTTTTTATTCTGGTGTCAATGTTACATTTTATGTTTTCAAATTAAGTGGCCAGTTATCTTTATAATGCTGAGAAAGAATACAAGTACTAGTTAATCAAATTGGCAATTAATCTGTGGTATTTCATGTTACAAAATAGATTGATAAGGCAAACCGTACATAAAAAAAAAGCTCTTGCAAATGGGAGATTAATTCTGAATAAACCACATCATAGTTTTCATCATTTACTTGACCATCTGTAATATTGTCTTTCGATATGTGTGAAAAAGTCATCTAATGTTAAATTACTATTAAGTGTAATTTCGTTTTCTTTGAAATTTTCTGTAAAAGTATTTTGGGTTGGTTCTTCTCATCTGAGACTACTATAACAGTCTCAGTTCTCATCGAACTAATTTAAATCATATCTCCTCTCCGGCCCGTCTGGGTTTTGTAACGCCTTTTTAAAGTATTTTCCATACGCTTAAACCTTTGTTTTGAAATATTTAAGTAAAGTCTATTTTCCTCACTTCTACATAAATTAAACTGTGATAAGTACCGATTATCAGGTTGTCTGCATGTTGATATCGTAAAATATCAGCTGTGAGACATAATATGAAGCTTTTTGTCGAGTAAGCGCAGCGAACGAGATCAAAAAGCCTTCGTATTATGTCGAGCAGCTGATATTTTACAATATTAATATGCCGATAACCTGATAATCGATTTATCGGGCTGTATTTGCGTCTTTTGGAAGTATTGTCTTAGTTCCACCAGCAACCGGAAGTTGACTTGATAAGTTCGGGTCAAACTTATCAACGTCGGTTCAAACATTATGACGTCGCTGATATGCCCGGGTCAAAGTTATTAAGGCCAGGTCAACGTATTTGACGTCACAAAGCCGTGATATGTACCGATTATCAGGTTATCTGCGTGTTGATATCGTAAAATATCAGCTGCGAGACATAATATGAAGCTTTTTGTCGAGTGAGCGTAGCGAACGAGATCAAAAAGCCTTCATATAATGTCAAGCAGCTGATATTTTACAATATCAATAATTATGCAGATAATCTGATAATCGATTTATCGGGCTATATTTGCGTGTTTCAGAAGTGTTTTCTTTGTTTCACCAGCACACAAAAGATGACTTGATAAGTTCGGGTCAAAGTTATTAACGTCGGTTCAAACATTATGACGTCGCTGATATGTCCGGGTCAAAGTTATTAAGGCCGGGTCAACGTATTTGACGTCACAAAGACATGATACGGAATAATATTAAGAGCTGAACAGAGTGATATAGACAGTGGGACGACCGATAAGGAGTTTTATTAAGAGCTGAGCAGATTGATATAGACAGTTGGACGACTGATAATCACACTTAACAGTTTCAAAAAAATATCAATATTTCTACTTGAAAATAATCTTTGAAGTTTTGTCAAATTCTTCTGCTGGTGAGCGTAAACAGGAACCGGAAAGCGACCTCGATTTCGCAGTAGATGGGAATCTCCGCTTTCATTGAATACTAATTATATAAACGTATGACGTCAGGAACATATGTATTTTTGACTCCAAACTAGACATCCCCAGAAAAAAAAAACGTGCCGCGCAGTTCAAAAAGTCTTTCACTTAGGTTTTCTTTTGACTCGATGAAATAAAAACGAAACGATGTTCAGTAAAAACAAAGATAGTAATAGAAATAAAAATAATTTATTACAAAATGAAATGGTACATAGGAAAGATAAAAGAGTAGCAAAAGAGGGAAATCTGGCAACAACAATGGTAATTTTCCAGTCATATCAGTCACCGGAAAACAAAATGGCGGCCAAATAACGCTAACCAACGTCCGAAACGTCATGTAACCAAATATGTGCCAAAGTTGATTTTGAATCACTCGACGCAACCCTTTTCTGGATAAATCATGATGTATGATTAAAACTGACGTTACAACATAAATCATTTTAATAAATGATTTAGTGGTTATAGAAAATAACAATCAAAACCAAGGATTAAACAAAGACTCGTAAAACCAAAAGACATTTACATCAACAGTTACATAATTGAGAATGTGATATACCAACGAAAACATAAATTATACTTATTTTAAATCAATTATTCATCCACTAGTCCCCAAATCCGTAGTTTTATTTAGTTAACAAAAAAAAAAAAAAATCAAAAAATTTGCGGGCCATTTTGTACCCTTCGTGAAACTAGTTCTATGCATGCATTTTACAGTAAAGATATCTGTTGGCACTTTATTCGTATAAAATGAAGAGCCCATACATTTTAAAACTCTTTAAAGTTTATTGTTTGTTTGTAGGTCATGGACAGTACTGTTATTATCATCAGTGTCGTCCTCCTCTGGAGTGTACTAATGGTCGTGCATGTTTTTGTCAAGACGCAATAAATAATTATTTTGATCAAGGAGAACAAATTTGTAAACCAAAAGGTAAGTAAGTAACTGTTGATAAGTGCATTATGAAAATACGCAAATACCCCTAACCCTCCCCCAATTTATTTCATAATCCAATATCCACCAACTCCTCCCCCGATTAATTTCAGCTGCATCCTAAAATGTTTTATTTCCTGGCTCGTTTTTTTTTCAGTTTGATAGAATTTTTCACAAAATAAACTGCCCTCCCCCTCCCCTTCCCTCTCCCCCAAAAAACCTTCATTTTTTCTTACCAAATGTTACTATCCGGAGTATTTTAAACATCAATTCTCTGTAATAATAGACCAAATATGAAAGGAGTATGGCCACGAAGGGTTAAAAACGGCCCTGTCTCGGAAATTTACGAAACTTGTGCAGAATTATCACTTACTAGTGTAGTTCATAAAATGATAACCATTAGACTTGTAGCTGTGGTTGGATAATTGTCCAGGGCGTCAGAAAAGACAAAGGTACAATGGTATTTTAGCCATTTTGTGCGTAACGTTAACATTGATTTTTATCCTTTTTTTTTAACGTTTTCACCACAAGAACCTTTTTACAAAATATTCCTTGAATCTCGTCCATATTTATTGATGTTTTCGTTAACTATATTAACAGAAACTTACTAATATTTAAAAGGTTTAAGCTTCACATAAGCGCTTCACTTAAATGTTGTATAAGTGGCCCGTATACTCGTTTTCTGCTTTGATATTCACAAAATATAAATCGCAGAGACCATGTAAACAAACATATTTATATAGCATAGATTAAAATTAAAGTCATAAATGATTCTTTTGTCAGAAGGAAATTAGATTATAAAATTGAAAATGGAAATGGGAAATGTGTCAAAGAGACAACAACCCGACCAAATAAAAAACAACAGCAGAGGGTCACCAACAGGTCTTCAATGTAGCGAGAAATTCCCGCACCCGGAGGCGTCCTTCAGCTGGCCCCTAAACAAATATATACTAGTCCAGTGATAATGAACGCCATACTAATTTCCAAATTGTACACAAGAAACTAAAATTAATATAATACAAGACTAACAAAGGCCAGAGGCTCCTGACTTGGGACAGGCGCAAAAATGCGGCGGGGTTAAACATGTTTGTGAGATCTCAACCCTCCCCCTATACCTCTAACCAATGTAGTAAAGTAAACGCATAACAATACGCACATTAAAATTCAGTTCAAGAGAAATCCGAGTCTGATGTCAGAAGATGTAACCAAAGAAAATAAACAAAATGACAATAATACATAAATAACAACAGACTACTAGCAGTTAACTGACATGCCAGCTCCAGACTTCAATTAAACTGACTGAAAGATTATGATTTCATCATATGAACATCAGGCACAATCCTTCCCGTTAGGGGTTTAGTATCATACCATCATAACATATATGAGAAGAACATAACCCGTGTCATGCCAACAACTGTTTTTAGAATAAATGTGTTTAGTTCCGATGCAAAGACCTTATCAGTGACTCAATATTAACGCCAAAATATGCAATCTTTAATGACTTGACAACAGTATCGTAATTATATCCCTTCTTAATAAGTCTATTCAAAGGTTTTGTAAGTTTCGGAGGTGAATACTGACACCTTTGTGCTTTATAAAGAATATTACCATAAAAAATTGGATGTGAAATACCTGAACGTATTAGAAGTCTGCATGTTGAGCTATATTTACGAATGATGTTTTTATACCGATGATAAAATTTAGTAAATGTTTTAACTAGTTTGTGATATCGAAAACCCTGGTGTAATAATTTTTCAGTAATACATAAATTTCTCTAGTTAAAATCTAAAACATTGTTACATACACGAGCGAATCGTGCAAGTTGAAATATATAAACACCGTAAGATGGTGACAAGGGAACGTCACCATCTAAAAACGGATAATTAACGATAGGAAATGAAAAATCATCCCTTTTATCATAAATTTTAGTATTCAGCTTTCCATTCGTGATATAGATATCAAGATCGAGAAAAGGGCAGTGGTCATTGTTAGTATTAGCTTTATTTAAAGTAAGTTCAACAGGATAAATTTCATTAATATACATACTGAAGTCGTCATTATTGAGAGCCAAAATATCATCCAAATATCTAAAAGTATTATTAAATTTGTTTATCAGATGTTGTTTCGATGGGTCTTTGCTTATTTTTGTCATAAATTGTAACTCATAACAATACAAAAACAGGTCCGCAATAAGTGGTGCACAGTTAGTCCCCATTGGAATTCCGATAACCTGACGATATACGGAATCCCCAAAGCGAACAAAAATGTTATCTAGTAAAAATTCAAGGGCATATATAGTATCAAAGCATGTCCAATTAACATAGTTTTTTTGTTTATTGCTACTAAAAAATGACCTAAAAGAGTTTGAACATATATATTCACATTCTGATTTTTTGAATGCCCATTTAATTAGGTGTGTGAATTTTTTCTTAATGAGAATGTGAGGCAATGTGGTATACAAGGTAGAAAAATCAAAACTTTGAACAGATTCAAAATCACCAATATAAGCATGCAATTTATCAAGTACTTCCAACGAGTTCTTGACACTCCAAAAGTAATTTATTCCACTATTTTGAATGCTGTTAAATATCTATGCGAGCGATGTACAGTCGGCAAAATGTATTAGACTAGTTGATCACACCACTTCATCTTATTTGTATATATGGAAAAGCCGTGATTTACTTACACACAGAAATGTGTATTTTCAAGTACAGAAGTAAAGGATAAAAAGACAGTTAAGAAAGAAATGGTTTAAAGACAGTACCTAAAATTTCATGTGCACGTACTTCATAATAATATAACACATTATATTTGTATATAAGTCAACAGACACTAGAACCACACGTGCACTCATAAACATCATTCTCATTACAGAAGAATACAAGTCATGCTTGCTGTGTTATTTGTTTTTCGTTCATTGTTTTATAAATACTTAGTAAATTAGACCTTTAGTTTTCTGTTTTGCAATTGTCATTTCGTGGCTTTTTTTATAGCCGACTATGCGGCATTGGCTTTGCTTATTGCGGAAGGCTATATAGTGACCTATAGCTGTTAATTTCTGTGTTATTTGGTCTTATGAGGAGTTGTCTCATTGGCGATCATACCGATTTTTTTTTTAATTTTTAGAATTAAACATTTGAATGAACGCTAGTTTCTTTATACATGTATACTGCCATTTATACATTACTGATATTATATAGTACTGCTCTCTCCATTTGTACCTAAACTAAAGAGCATGAAATATGTAGTCACCTGTGAAAATGAAATATAATTGCTTCAAATAGTTCAATAAATCCTTTTATATTTTCCAAAAAACATTTGCTAGACAAAGTAATAGTTCAAAGGCAGTGGCTATTTTTCCAGATCTGTATACTCTATGATTTGTATCTTTCAATTGTTTTTACAGCACAGTTTAAAAATCTGAGATTTCATTTGTATGCATACATGTAGCATTCAAATGATTTTAGAAATAATTTCAACTACATTTTTTTAATATGATGTCATTGCTTCAAATTGTTCTACAATAGTTTTTATTTTTATTCCTTTTTTCCAAATTTTTACTCATAAATGTTTCAGCTTTCCAATTGTGAACTTTCCATTTCTAAGTAGCAACATTCGAGGTATATATCTCCAAATTGATACGATATTCCCGTGCTTGCATTTCATATCATGATTTTCTTGATAGAGGGTTGCTGCTCACAAGGAAGCTATTAAACCAAGAGTTCCAAATGATGGAGTTGAAATCATCCCTTCGTAAATGTTACGGACGCCATCACGAGTTTGTTGACCGTTATGGAATAACCGTTTCACATATGTTATCGGATATGTTCCTTTCGTCGTAACTACAATTATCTTCCCTTTCTTGAATGTGACCTACCGTCGGAATTAGACTATTTACCGGATTTGTTATCACATAAGCAACACGACGGGTGCCACATGTGGAGCAGGATCTTCTTACCCTTCCGGAGCACCTGAGATCACCCCTAGTTTTTTGATGGGGTTCGTGTTGTTTATTCTTTAGTTTTCTATGTTGTGTCATGTGTTCTGTTGTTTGTTTGTCTTTTTTTCATTTTTAGCCAAGGCATTGTCAGTTTGTTTTAGATTTATGAGTTTGACTGTCCCTTTGATATCTTTCGTCCCTCTTTTAAACGTTTATATGTATCTCAAATATTGTTACACTTATCTTCTTCAACTAAATGACGAATACTAGTAATAATCTAATTTTTTTATGACAATATAAAAAAGAAGATGTGGTATGATTGCCAATGAAATAACACAGATAGAATTGAGAATGGAAATGGGGAATGTGCCAAAGAGACAACAACCCGACCATAGAAAAAAAAAACAACAGCAGAAGGTCACCAACAGGTCTTCAATGTAGCGAGAAATTCCCGCACCCGGAGGCGTCTGTCAGCTGGCCCCTAAACAAATATATACTAGTTCAGTGATAATGAACGCCATGCTCATTTCCAAATTGTACACAAGAAACTAAAATTAAAATAATACAAGACTAACAAAGGCCAGAGGCTCCTGACTTGGGACAGGCGCAAAAATGCGGCGGGGTTAAACATGTTTGTGAGATCTCGACCCTCCCCCTATACCTCTAGCCAATGTAGAAAAGTAAACGCATAACAATACGCACATTAAAATTCAGTTCAAGAGTAGTCCGAGTCTGATGTCAGAAGATGTAACCAAAGAAAATAAACAAAATGACAATAATACATAAATAGCAACAGACTACTAGCAGTTAACTGACATGCCAGCTCCAGACTTCAATTAAATTGACTGAAAGATTATTAACAACTATAGGTCACCGTACGGCCTTCAACAATGAGCAAAGCCCATACCGCATAGTGAGCTATAAAAGGCCCCAATAAGACAATGTAAAACAATTCAAACGAGAAAACTAACGGCCTTATTTATGTGAGGAAATGAACGAAAAACAAATATGTAACACATAAACAAACGACAACCACTGAACTACAGGCTCCTGACTTGGGACAGGCACATACATAAATAATGTGGCGGTGTTAAACATGTTAGCGGGATCCCAACCCTCCCCCTAACCTGGGACAGTGGTATAACAGTACAACATAAGAACGAACTATGCTTATTTTAGTAGTATTTTTCTAAAGTTAACATGCATTCATTCTGTACAAAGAACCGGCAACATAATAACTTAACTATATTGCAGGTGCCATCGCTATCGAAACATGCTATTTTGCTCGTTTTAATTAAGATATATTTTTAAATCAAAACTAGCCACTGCCTAGTTTAAAAAACTCAAAAGAAATTATAGAATGCTCATTTTCAGTTGTCTATTATTGACGATTTCATTAAGCAATTCAGCTACATGTATATTCAATAAAATCTATCCGACTTTTGCATGTTTCTATCAATTATGTTTTAAAAGAACTAATACTTTTTATAATTTTATGATTAGTGTTATAGTTAAAGGGCATTAACAACGAGATATAGAAAAACAAATAAGTTTTTGTTCGATCATTAATGAAAGTGAAATAGTGAATTGCTCATTTGCGTTTAGCAGCCAGTTTGCATCAGTTTTGTCAACATAAGCAAAGAAACATGACCAGTAAATTTTTCACTTGCAAGTGGATAATTCGGCATTAAAGTCATATTCATGTGAATGTCAGTTGAATAACTTAGTTGGAGATGGGTCACGCATAAACTAGACGTGTTCAGAAATTAAAAGAAAAAGAATATTTACATTGGAAGTGAAACAAGGGGAAACAATTTGGTTCACTAAATCGATCTACAAAAACTCATTCTTATACCGTTAAACCTACAATATGGAATCAAACAGACCTAGAATTAATCAAATTGCATGAGTTCGATATCTATCTATATCTATGTTTTATCTTGATATAGAGTTATATGACTGTCGGCGGTCTTCAGAAGTTCGTTTCGATGATTTATTAGATTGCGTCTAGACTAAAATACACACAAAATGCTGGTTCATACTATAGATTAGACTGTTGGTTTTCCCGTACCTCGGAAATGGCGGCGTTGAATCGGTATTTTCTTGTTAACAAAAGTTAGATTTTCGATGTGGCCACAGGCCTCGACCACGCTAAATATTGTTTTAAACTGCGTCAAAATGTCAAACAATTAAAATGAGAGTAACATGAGAGTAACATTATTTTGGTCGAGGCATATGGCCAATGCGAATTTCAACCAGGAAGTGTGAAATTCATTTAAAATTTGTACATTTTGAGCGTTCTGGTTCGATTTCGGGTATTACGTCACATTGATGACGTTAGAAAATATGTTTTTTATACTATAATAGAAAATAACAATATACATAGATATGTTTAAGCTATAAAGGATCAACCTTATTTCACGTTTATTTTTTGTCACCTCACAGGGCCAATATCGGCACTTCGTGGCCATACTCCTTTCATGCTCAAACTAATTTGGTTGTTATTTCGAAAAATGAGTTATTTCCCCTTTTTGAAAATCTTCGTTCAAGAAATAGAACAAAACTGTAGCAGCAATAACATTTAGGAGACAACTTGATTATACTATTTCTGGATCACTATTCCTTATTTGACAGCTTTACAACAATTACCATTGAAGTATTCCACAGATAGTGACATACTTAATTATGAATGTTGCCTATCCATTTTATAGAAAAATTTCCGGACATAATTTGTGACATTTATTACACTGAAATATCACATTGAAACTCCGAGTATTGAACACTTTCAACTATGAAACACAAAGTACACGTTTGACAGAAATTGAATAGATAAATCGTGTAAATCTGAAACATATTGAAAGCCTAATAGAGCTTATAGAAAAAGAAAAAACACTTGACGTGAAGTTCCAGATGTGATCAGACAATGTACATAACTTTTGGGAAACTGTCAAGGAGTAAGAGAACAGCCATAAGGCATAACAGCAGACCGGAAACGTGACATCGACAAGGTTCTTCTTGTCCACATACATGATGGATATGTTTTGCCAGTTGGAACACGTAAGAATTACTTGTTTATACTGTATATATATTATTTGTGTTCTTCCCAAAATGAGCTATTCTGTAATTGCCCTATAGAAATCTATAGGGGTTTCCCTTCCTGTTGCGAGGGTACAAGTACAGTACCGAGCAATATGAAGGGATACATTACACAAGGGTCGCAGTTGGATAATCTCTGCTCTACTTTCGAGAGGGGCTTAAACAAATGAATGTAGCCAAGTGCATCAAAATCAAAATCATTTGTATCAAAATCAAATTACTTACATAATTGTTATTACATAGAAAACATTTAGAAAAGTCAAAATGTGAGATTAAATTATTGTTCTATGTGAATATTTGCAATAACACAACAGTGCAATGGCAATATAAAATTTTGCTTTCTAAATTTACAGTATAAAAATTACTTCGCCATTTGAGGCCAGGATTTTGTAAAACCTGTTTAAAGAGACCACTCAAGAGAGAGTAAAAATATTGGCTCTAAAGACAGGTTGTCTTTAAATATTACAGGTTTTATTTATATGAAATGTATCTACAGAGGGATTTTATAATATGGTTTCTTAAGAGGTTTGACTGAAATACAAAATAGTAGTTAAGACTTTCCTGGCTGCTCATTGTCACCTTCCTTTTTCCAGAATATTCATGTTATATATCATCCTTCCTAAATTTTTTTTAGGAATGGCTATTCGACATAGCAAAGTGGCAAATCAACGCCAACTTTCACAAGGAACCAAACGATTGCAACAAGATCAGAGAATATAGCATTCAGTGATATGAATTTACAACCGATAAAACTTTTAAAATTGTTTTCAACAGGAATGCATTGAACTGGATGTTTCTGGAGATGACATTGCTGTCATCAGTAATTCAGAAAACAGTTGTGGAATTTATATTGCACAGTTTTTGATGTACCAGAAGCTTTCTAAAGCATACATCTTTAAACAACCACATCGTCATTGGGAACTGTCACTTCCAATCAAAATGTAAATCTACCAGTGACACATACATAAACCTATATGCACTGATGGTTCAATGTAACCCAGAGTGTTGATTCTTGTTTCAACTTGAATTTGAATGCTGAGGAAACAACAAATACAAACAAACTTGAAAGGGTGGGCTCTGAAATTCCTTTTGAAATTAAATCTGTCATTCATCTTTGAGTTTTGTCTGACATATAAGCCCTTTGATAAAAGTATTTTGCATATATATAGACCAATGTATTAATTTTGGCCTAAGCACTGCATTGCCGTCTCATTTTTTTTTAGCTCACCTGGCCAGAAGGGCCACTTGAGCTTTTCTCATCACTTTGCGTCCGGCGTCGTCGTCGAAAACTTTTACAAAAATCTTCTCCTCTGAAACTACTTGGCCAAATTAAACTTAACTTTGCAACAATCATCATTGGGGTATCTAGTTTAAAAAAATGTGTCCTGTGACCCGGCAAATCAACCAAGATGGCCGCAGTGGCGAAAATATAGCACAGGGGTAAAATGCAGTTTTTGGCTCATAACACAAAAAACAACGCATTTAGAGCAAATCTGACATGGGGGTAAAATTGTTTATCAGGTCAAGATCTATCTGCCCTGAAATTTTCAGATGAATCGGACAACCCGTTGTTAGGTTGATGCCCCTGAATTGGTAATTTTAAGGTAATTTTGCTGTTTTGGGTTATTATCTTGAATATTATAACAGATAGCGATAAACTGTAAACAGCAATATTGTACAGCAAAGTAAAACCTAAAAATAAGTCAAAATTTCTTCTCATTTCCTCAAAATTTCAACTTTTCAGGCCAATAAGTAAAAGTAATGGGGTAACTTTTACTAATTTATGATGGAAATGTTATCAGAAATGAGTAATTGAAGTATTTTAGCAGAATGAACAATCCATATACAAGTTTAATGTCTCAAAGGAGGTTTCAATAAGTCCTTACGTCAAAATTAAATTTATGCCACATTCCAGAGAGGGACATAAAAGGCTTCTCTTTTAGTGAATAATTTGTCGTTACAGAATTGAAAATAATTTCATTAACCTATGAATATTTAAGTATTTCATAGGAAAATGTTCTATCATAGCAGAATTTAAGAAATAAGAAGAATCCCCCCCTCCCCCCCCAAAAAAAAACAAACCCAAAAAACTTAAAAGTCAAGGAATAGTTTCATTTAAAAATTCCCATAAAATGTGTATTGGAGACTCAATCCACTCAGAATATTTCATTTTTTGTAACATTTCACTTAAATTAAATGAAGTTTTAACACATGAGATTACTCACAAGGCCAAAGGTGAATGTACAGCTTCCCATAATAGGTGTAATATATATATACCACCATTGATTTTCTCCTATTAGTCTTTGTTAAATTTGCACTTTTCAAAAAAATCTGTAGAATTTATTTTTGTTTCAAATAAAGAAAGACTTGGCATGAGTAGTTTTATCCTGTCCAGTACTATAAAAAAAAATCACATAACATTTCATTGCATATAAGAAAATAACCATCCCTGGAAGTTAACCAGTCAAATGTCTCCCCTTATTTTATCCGTGTACAAGGTTTAGTCACCATGTAACAGACTTGGGGTCAATTACATTGGAATGTAATTAATTAAATTACACATTACATTGCAAAAATGGTCAATTACACTAATTACACATTACACAGTTTTTGAAATATAATTAATTAAATTACAATTACTTTACTAAAGTAATTAATTAAATTACACATTACATTTCATCATGATATTTTTTAACAATAATTTACATGTTTATATAATGCATGTGTAAAACTTTCATGTAAGCAGAGTTTGAGCGTTGCATTTGATAATCATTTAATATAGTTATTTTAATGTTTTGTCAATTAGTCTGAATCTCTCTGGTCTGAAAACAGCAATTGTAAATAGTCTTTCGACAGGAGCTAATGTTGTACAAGATATTGTTTGATCAGGACATGGAAGTTTTTTGATTAGAAGATCATTATATTGATAGGAGAGGGAATTTGTTCCTATTAACTTGCCAATACATCAAGGAGTATTTTGACATCTCAGAAATGAACTCATTTGAATTAAACATAATATGAATAAGGAAATTATGAATGAATTTAAAATATTTTTTTATTTTACTTTAAAAATATAAAAAAGTGTTTGTCACAATATTGAAAATAATTTTTAGTACAAACAATGTATATAATGTAATATTAGCAATATTTTGCTAATTATATAAAATATCTGTAATAGTGGTATTGCCCCTGGACATTTTAATCTGATTAATTGCTGTTTGTTTTTATAGCTGTTAATTTTTATTTCTATAATCCTTTTGTATATACTAATTTGACAAAATGATTATATGCAGTGATTTTAAATTCTAAATGAACTGTCTCAGAAAGATGTTTCACAGTGACACATTTTATTGTTTGTGTTTAACAAGGTGTTTATTACTTATCAATCTATTTAGTTAAAGATCTTTCTTAAAAACTGAACAACCCTAATAAATATGATTATCACATTTTTTAAATTATAAGACTATTAAAAAAAAATCTGTAGGTCAAATAAAATATATAAAAACTTCAGAAAAAAATTACAGACTTCATATATTAAAAAAGCATTGATATTAATATTTGAAAAATATATATAATTTTACAATTTATATTATAAAACACAAATCCTTAACCGTAACACCATAAAAGTACATGTAGTTGAAATGTAATTCAAAAGTAATTGAGCATTACATGCTTTTTTCAATGTAATTAATTAAATTACCATTACATGTAATTAAAAAAATGCTCAATTACACATTACATTCAATTACATGGAAAATTGTAATGCATTACACTTAATTACCATTACATTTTTAATTACCCCATCCCTGCCATGTAACCCCAAGATTAAAAAATATTCTATATAGAAATGCCATATAAAAAATAATGGTGCTTTGAAATACCCAAGACATATGTTTATGACACAGAAATCTTTTACTGCAATAAATGTAGGATTAATTACCTACAACTGTCAAATTCAAGGGAATATTTCTTTTCTACCTATTTCCGTGTACAACCGGATGTGACATACCATGATGTGGTGGTGTTACACCTATATTAATTGTTTGCTGTGTTCAATTTCAAATTTGATGTAACTCTAATTGAATGCATTTTCCTGTTCTTTATGATTTAATGACATGACTTGTTTTATTTAGAAACATAGCTTTTGTGTCTGATTTATTTTATTGTACATAACTGGTTGAATATTTATCTAGTAGTGCTTATATACAATGTGTTCTTATAATATTAGTGCTCTTCGATACAATATATATATTCTAATTTGGACCTTCATTTGGTATTATTATTTTTTTTATTAAATAGTTCATTTGGTTAAAATACAGCTTTTCAAGATTTTCTAAAGTATTTGTCTATAAGTGCTTATGTTGTTTATAAAAAAAAGTGATTCTGTTGTTTGAATTATGTAAGTTATATTAATGCTCTTTGATACAATAAAGTTATATGTATTTATAATTTAGACTTTTTCATTTTATATTTTTAATATATCATTAAAAAGTTCATTTTAGCGGGATTTACTGTAACTCTAATTACATGTACAATTACTTAATCCGTAATGTAAAAAAAAACCATGTTTCTCCAAAAAATTTGTACATAAAAATATAAAACATTGGAGAAACGTGACCACACCGTTCATGGTTGGTTTTGTTTAGGCCATTGGCCAATTTTGACACAAAGTACTTTTCAATAAATATGTTAATTCATTAAATTTCAGATTTTGTTGACATTGCAAAAGGGAAGCCCACCACTATGTCTTCACCACCAGCTCGAAACCAGCGTACCATGATATCTTCTCATGCTAATAATGGACTGTACACGGAATTTAGCAGTTGTGCTTACCCGGATTCCGAATCAGGTCAAAGACCACATTGGTGGAAGGTTAATCTACAAGCTTATTACGAAGTTCATCGGTTATTCATTTTTTCTTTCAGTAAGTACAACTTTATTAGCGACATCAATCAGTTAGACTATACTAATGGAATTAAGATTACCTGAACTAAGGAAGATAACTATTTTAAGTAATTTCTAAGTTTGTCTTTACTTAATAGAGGAAACCTGAATAAAGGGATATAACACTCAAGAGACATTCATAAGTTAGTCTTTACTTAATAAAGGAGACCTGAAATAAGGGAGATAACTTTAAAGAGACATCCATAAGTTAGACTTTACTTGATAGATAAGACCTAAAGTAAGGGAGATAACACTTAAGAAACATCCATAAGTTCGAATTACTTAATAGAGGAGACCTGAATTAAGGGAGATAACAGTTAAGAGACATCCCTTAGTTAGAATGTACTTGATAGAAGAGACCTGAATTAAGGGAGATAACACTTAAGATACATCCCGAAGTTAGAATTTACATAAAAGAGGAGACCTGAATTAAGGGAAATAACACTCTAGAGACATCCATAAGTTAGAATTTACTTTATAGAGGACACCTGAATTAAGGGAATTAACACTTAAGAGACATCCATAAGTTTAAATGTATATGGTTGAGGAAACCTGAATTAAGGGAGATTACTTTAAAGAGACATCCATAAGTTAGAATCAACTTAATAGAGGAACCTGAATTAATAGAGATAAATAAAGGCAACAGTAGTATACCGCTGTTCAAAACTCATAAATCCATGGACAAAAAACAAAATCGGGGTAACCAACTTAAACCGAGGGAAACGCATTAAATATAAGAGGAGAACAACGAAACAACACTAAAATGTAACACACACAGAAACGGACCAAGCATCAGACAAAATCCCACGAGAATAACAAATATAACATCAAAACCAAATACATGAATTTGGGATAGACAAGTACCGTGACACGTCTTATCGCAATGTGAAATTACACTCAAAAATAAGAGAAAAAAAACCGACGCAACGTTAAAATGTAACACACACAGAAACGAACAATAATATAACAATGGCCATATTCCTGACTTGGTACAGGACATTTTTAAAGGATAAAATGATAGGTTGAACCTGGTTTTGTGGCATACCAAACTTCGCACTTTAATGGCAATGTTAAATATAACATTGAAATGACAACATAATATTACAGGACTACAATACAAATAAAAAGGAGAACGTTTTAGACAAAGAAACCCATGATTAATGAATAACAAAAAGCATCAGGTTTAAAATTCATTAGTCAAAAACGCGCCTCGTCCACACAAGACTCACCAGTGACGCCCAGATATAAAAGATCGAAAGCGAAAAAAAGTACACTGAAAATACGTCCATAAATTAGAATTTACTTGAAAGAGGATACCTGAATTAAGGGAGAAAACTCTTAAGATACATCCCTAAGTAAGACTGTAATTCAAAGAGGATACCTGAATTAAGGGAGATAACACTTAAAAGACATCTATAAGTTATACTTTAGTATATAGAGGAGACCTGAGTTAAGGGAGATAACACTTCAGATACATCCCTAGGTAAGACTTTACTTAATGGAGGTGACCTGAATTAAGGGAATTAACTATTAAGATATATCCATAAGTTTGACTTTACTTGATAGAGTAGACCGGAATTAGGGAAGTAACACTTAACATCAATTCTCTGTATGCATCAACCAACAGCTGGCCACATAAAAAAAAAATTATGATAAAAAAACTACCTCTTACATCAAATTTAGTTGCATTATTCATAAAAATCACATTAAAATCTTAATCATCCCAGTCCTTATTGTCGGTTGCTAAGGAACATAATTTTCCTTAGCAACCAAGGACAAATTTACCTCAAAATGACCAAATTTCAATTATGAACAGGCATTTATTATGTCAGATAGCTTTTAATAGTTTACCATTAAATGAACAACAGAATATGCTTTATAAAGATATATTTATTAAAGTAAGTCATATACGGTGAAATACAGTATAGAATGTCAGAGCTAATAGCTATTTTAGGTACTGTGGATCTTAAGCAAAAAGAGTCAAATTCGACCAAATTTGGTCCCTTAAATATTTTTTTTGAAGAAATATAGCCATAACATGACTCACTACATTTAAAGATTAGGTATTTAGCTTATCATTAATGAAAAAATATCTCTGGGTAAACATATTTTAAATCAATGGCAGATAATTCAAATTGGGTCATATTAGGGGTGTAAACTGTTCATGTAGGTCAATTTGTTATATGTTTGCTATCATACCATACGGTTTCCACCATATAAACCAACTAACATGTTATATTTATGTTGGTGTTTGTTTAAATGACTGACCTATGGTTGACGATAAAAAACCTTAATGCAAACCTTTAAAAAAGAGGGGGGGGGTTGGGGGGGGGGGGGGGGGTGGTAGTGACATAATTTTTTTTTTTTTTTTCACAAAACATTTAGAAATAGAGAGGCACTAAAATCAAAGAATTTTGGGATGGATACTACAAATGATTTTCTTTAAATACAGAGATAAACAAAATGGGTTCATCACTAGGTTCATTATATTTATGGAAAATTTGGGTTTTATGTTAAAAATTGGGGATTTTGAGAATCAATTTATTTTCAGGGTTTACTTTGAGTAATTAAGTAAAAACTCTTTTGAATCAAAACTGAACATATAACTTGGTAATTTTTTTCTTCAATTCAATTTAAAGTAAAGGTTATAGAGGACAAAATACTACATCTTAAGATGCTGAAAAACCGTAATTTTGGAATGAAAAAGGAGAATTTCACTTTTTCAATGTTGTGATGTTATGCTATTGTTTCAAAACTAGAGTTTCTAAAGAGCCTGTGTCGCTCACCTTGGTCTATGTGAATATTAAACAAAGGAAGCAGATTGATTCATGACAAAATTGTGTTTTGGTGATGTCAAGACAAGACAAAATATTTTATTTCCTCTGACACAAACGTGTTCAAGAGGTCAAAACATAATAAAGTATACATATAAATCGATGGTGATGTGTTTGTACATCTTACTTTACTGAACATTCTTACTGCTTACAATTATCTCTTTCTATAATGAACTTGGCCCAGTAGTTTCAGTGGAAAATAATGTTAGTAAAAATTTACCAATTTTATGAAAATTGTTAAAAATTGACTATAAAGGACAATAACTCCTTAGGGAGTCAAATGACCATTTTGGTCATTTTGACTTGTTTTAGGTCTTACTTTGCTGTACATTATTGCTGTTTACAGTTTATCTCTATCTATAATAATATTCAAGATAATAACCAAAAACAGCAAAATTACCTTAAAATTACCAATTCAGGGGCAGCAATCCAACAACGGTTTGTCCGATTCAACTGAAAATTTCAAGGCAGATCGATCTTGACCTGATAAACAATTTTATCCCATGTCAGATTTGCTCTAAATGATTTGGTTTTTGAGTTATAAGCCAAAATCTGCATTTTATGTTTAATTTTTAGCCGTGGCGGTCATCTTAGTTAGATGGCCGTGTCACCGGACACATTTTTAGCTCACCTGACCTGAAAGGTCAAGTGAGCTTTTCTCATCACTTGGCGTCCCTCGTCCGTCGTCCTGCGTCCGTCGTCCGTCATCCGTAAACTTTTACAAAAATCTTCTATTAAACTACTTGGCCAAATTTAACCAAACTTGGCCACAATCATCCTTGGGGTATCTAGTTTAAAAAAATGTGTCCGATGACTTGGCCATCCAACCAAGATGGCCGCCATGGCTAAAAATAGAACACAGGGGTAAAATGTATATTTTGGCTTATATCTTTAAAACCAAAGCATTTAGAGCAAATCTGACATGGGGTAAAATTGTTGATCAGGTTAAGATCTATCTGCCCTGAAATTTTCAGACAAATCGGACAACCTGTTGTTGGGTTGCTGCCCCTGAATTGGTAATTTTAAGAAAATTTGGCAGTTTTTGGTTATTATCTTGAATGCTTTTATAGATAGAGAAAAACTGTAAACAGTAATAATAAAATTAACGGTATCAATTTTCTTGCACCAGATGCGCATTTCGACAATACATGTCTCTTCAGTGATGCTCGTGGCCAAAATATTTGAAATCCAAAGCTTATATAAAAGATGCAGAGCTATAATCCAAAAGGTCCAAAAAGTATAGCCAAATCCGTGAAAGGAATCAGAGCTTTGCATGAGGGAGATACATTCCTTAATTTATAATAATTTCTATCATTTGATAATGTTCAGCAAAGTAAGATCTACAAATAAGTCAATATGACCACAATTGTCAGAGAACCCCTTAAGGAGTTATTGTCATTTATAGTCAATATTGAACAACTTTTCGTCATTTTTGTAACTTGTACAAAAATCTTCTTTTTTAAGACTATGGGCCAAATTTAACCAAACTTGGCCACAATCATTACTAGGGTATCTATTTTTAAAAAGTGTCTAATGACCTCGCCTACCAACCAAGATGGCTGACATCAGTAAATACAATAACAGGTGAGTGACACAGGCTCTTGAGAGCCACTAGTTTAAACTAAATACCCCAAAGATGATTATGGCCAAGTTTAGATTAATTTTGGCTAGTAATTTCAGAGGAGAAGATTTTTGTAAAAGATTACTAAGATTTACGAAAATATGTTAAAAATTGACTATAAAGGGCAATAACTCCTAATGGGGTCAACTGACCATTTCGGTTAACGATGACGGACGAAGTTAACAATGACGACGAAGATTTTCAAAAAGGGGAAATAACTCATTTTTCCAAATTACATCCAAATTAGTTTGAGCATGAAAATTTCAATTGCTGGAATATCTTATATGATATATTTACCCTCAATACATCTAAAAATAGTGTTTTTCATAAGAAAGGACTACTTTATCATGAAAATATTCATATGAAAAATATTTATTAACAAATAGAACGTAAAAAAGGAGAATTTCAGGGCAAATTAAAATGACTAGTATTCCTCTTTGGGCAACTTTCTGCAACATTTACCCTAGAATTTTTTTGCAGCATTTTGTTGACAAAACATCCATTATTTCATATTTTATAGTCCTTTATGTGAGAATTTCTGCGTTTTTGGTAAAATCAAATGTAAAAAATGACAAAAATCGGGAAAAATTATGCCGATTTTTGTGTTAGGTGGACCCCCTTTTGAACCAAAAAGCTGTTTTTATTCGAAAAAATTGTCATTTAGCAGTTTAAATGATTGAATTCTTCTCTTATACCCATGAAAGTAACAAAAAATGTTATGCTTTATCTCATTTTTACCATAAAATACGATGTTAGCCATTTCTCCTTGCTATACTAATATATACATATGATGTCATGTTGTTTCCATGGCAACCAGACTATACAGATTTTTTTTATTGATTTTTTTTTAATTTGACTGTTAGTTTGGACCATTTCAACTTAAAAATTATAATCGAAAAAAAAATAATCTGGCCAAAATTTTTCATATTTGGTCTATTATTACAGAGAATTAAAAAAGACATCCATCAATTATAATTTACTTGAAAGAGGATACCTGAATTAAGGGAGATAATTCTTAAGAGACATTCCTAAGTAAGACTGTAATTCAAAGAGGATACCAGAATTAAGGGAGATAACACTTAAAAGACATCCATAAGTTAGACTTAACTTAATAGAGGAGACCTGAATTAAGGGCGATAACACTTAGTAAGACTTTACTTAACAGAGGAGACCTGAATGAAGGGAATTAACTCTTAAGAGACATCCATTAGTTACAATTTATTTGATAGAGGGGACCTGAATTACGGGAGATAACACTTGAGATACACCACTAAGTTAGACTTTACTTAATAGAGGAGATTGAAATAAAGGGAGATAAAAATAAAGAGAAATCAATAAATTAGAATTTACTTGATAGAGGAGCCATGAATTAAGGGAATTAACACTTAAGAGACATCCATAAGTTCAAATTTACCTAATAGAGGTGATCTGAATTAAGGGAATAAACACTAAATAGACATCCATAAGTTCGAATTTACTTAATAGAGGAGACCTGAATTAAGGGAAATAACTCTTAAGAGACATTCATAAGTTACACTTTACTTAATAGTGATAGAAGAGACCTGATTTAAGGGAGATAACACTTAAGAGACATCCCTAAGTTAGACTTTACTTAGTGTAGTGTACTTGTAGTTAGGGAGATAACTCTTATAGAGACAGACATAAATTAGATTTACCAAGTCAGGAAGATGGTCATTGTTATATATTGTTCGTTTCTCTTTGTGTTGCATTTTAACGTTGAGTCGTTTGTGTTTTCTCTTATTTTTGAGATATTGAGATAAGACGTGGCACGGTACTTGTCTATCCCAAATTCATGTATTTGGTTTTCATGTTACATTTGTTATTCTCATGGTGTTTTGTCTGATGATTGGTCTGTTTCTGTGTGTGTTGCGTTTCGATGTTGTGTCGTTGTTCTCCTCTTATATTTAATGCGTTTCGCTCGGTTTTGGTTTGTTACCCCGATTTTGTTTTTTGTCCATGGATTTATGAGTTTTGAACAGCGGTATACTACTGTTGCCTTTATTTAACTTTTATTAAAACTATTATTATCGTTTTCATTATTCTCATTATGTACATTTCACAATTTTTTGATCATCTAGTCTCTGTGTGTTATATACATGATATAGTTCTTCTGCAAAAATCTTAAAAGTATTTTTGAACCAAAATATACACCCCTTTTCTTGAATATTTAGAGTTTTAGTGGACTCATATATGTAAATAACAACTTTCCCTTCACTATCATCAAAAGAATAGACAAGTCCATTTACTTAATGGAGGAGACATAAATTAAGGGACTCTTTAGAGACATCCATATGACAAGTTAGACTTTACTTAGGGTAGTGTACCTTTAATTTGGAAGATAATTCTTTATTGACAGACATAAATCATATTCAACTAATTCGAGGAGACATGAATTAAGGGAGATAACTCTTTAGAAATATCCATAAGTTAGGTTTTACTTAAGAAGTTGTACCTGAATTAAAGTAGAGTATATACCTCCCAATCGATACGATGTTCCGGGGTTGTATTTCCTAACATGATTTCCTTGATAGAGGATTGCTGCTCACAAGGAAGCTGTTCAACCAAGAGTTTCAAATGATGAACTTGAAGTCATCCCTTCGTACATTTTACGGACGCCATCACGAGTTTGTTGACTGTTATGGAGTAACCGTTTCTTAGATCATATCAGATATGTTCCATATATCGTAACTATAATACCCTTCCCTTTTCACAAATGTGATTTACCGTATTCGACTATTTTCCGGATATGTAATAACATAAGCAACACGATGGGTGCCACATGTGGAGCAGCATCTGCTTACCCTTCCGGAGCACCTGAGATAAACTCAAGTTTTTGGTGGGGTTCGTGTTGCTTAGTCTAGTTTTCCATGTTGTCTTTTGTACTATTATTTGTCTGTTTGTCTATTTATTTTTTTAGCCATAAGGTTGTCAGTTTATTTTCAATCTATGAGTTTGACTGTCCCTCTGGTATCTTTTGCCCCTCTTAAGAGAATCCATAAGTTAGACTTTACTTAGGTTAGTCGTGTACCTGTAATAAGGGAGATCAGTCTTTATAAACAAACATAACATATATTATACTTAATATTAATTGACGAGACATAAACTGAGGGAGAAAACTCTTTAGAGACATCAATAAATTCGAATTTTCGAAGGGTGGTGTACCCGAATTAAGGGAGATAACTCTTTAAAAACATCCATAAATTAGACTTCGCTGAAAAGAGGAGACTGATATAAAGGGAAATAACACTTAAGAGACATCCATAAGTTAGACTTTACTTGACAGAGGAGACCTGAATGAAGGGAGACAACTCTTTAAGACACATCCAAAAGTTAGACTTTACTGAATAGAGGAGACTAGAATAAAGGAAAGTAACGATTAAGAGACCCCATAAGTTAGACTTTACCTGATAGGGGAGACTGAAAAAAGGGAGATAACTCTTTATAGACATCCATGAGTTAGACGTTACTTAAGTAGTATACCTGAACTAAGGCTGAAAACTATAGTGACATCCATAAGTGAGACGTTTCTCAATGAATAGTTATACTCTATTTAAGTAAAGGAAGTGTACACGAATTAAGGTAGATAACTCTTTAGAAATATCCATAAGATAGACTAAACTTAATGGATGAAACGAAAAGGAGTGTATAAGGGAGTTAAATGTCATGTACAACCACTTATTGCTATTCAAAAACACACACAAATGTGGCAAAAGGTAAACAAAAAGGAGTGTGCAAGAATGTTTAATGTCATGTACAACAAATAATTGCTATACAAAACACACACTAATTTACTAGTATGACAAAAGGTAAACATAAAGGAATGTGTATGGATGTTTAATTTCATGTTCAACCACTTATTGTTAATATACAAAACACACACTGAATTACTGGTATGATAAAAACTAAACATAAAGGAGTGTGTAGGGGTGTTTAATGTCATGTACAACAACTTATTGCCAAACAAAAACACACACAAATATGACAAAAAGTCAACATAAAGGAGTGTGTAGGGGTGTTTAATGTCATGTACAACCACTTATCGCCAAGCAAAAATACACACAAATATGACAAAATGTCAACATAAAGGAGTGTGTAGGAGTGTTTAATGTCATGTTCAACCAGTTATTGCCAAACAAAAACACACACAAATATGACAAAATATCAACATAAAGGAGTGTGTAGGAGTGTTTAATGTCATGTACACCCATTTATTGCTATACAAAACACACAAACAAATATGACAAAAGGTAAACAAAAAGGACTGTGCAAGAATGTTTAATGTCATGTTCAACCACTTATTGCTATACAAAACACACAAACAAATATGACAAAAAGTAAACAAAAAGGACTGTGCAAGAATGTTTAGTTTCATGTACAGCCATTTAATGCTTTACAAAACACACACACACAAATATGACAAAAGGTAAACATATAGGAGTGTGTAGGGTTTGTTTAATGTCATGTACAACCACTTATTGCCAAACAAAAACACACACTCAAATATTTCAAAAGGTAAACATTAAGAAGTGTTTATGGAATTTAATGTAATGCACATCTTCCTATTGCTATACAAAATACACACACACAAATATGACAAAAGCTAAACATTAAGGAGTGCGAAGGGTTGTTTTTATGTCATGTACAACCACTTATTGCTATACAAAACACACAAACAAATATGGCAAAAGGTAAACATAAAGGAGTGTGAATGAATGTTTAATGTCATGTTCAACCACTTATTGTTATACAAAACACACACTAAATTACTAGTATGACAAAAGCTAAACATAAAGGAGTGTGTAGGGGTGTTTAATGTCATGTACAACCACTTATTGCCCAACAAAAACACACAAATATGACAAAAGGTCAACATAAAGGAGTGTGTAGGAGTGTTTAATGTCATGTACAACCAATTATCGCCAAGCAAAAATACACACAAATATGACAAAATGTCAACATAAAGGAGTGTGTAGGAGTGTTTAATGTCATGTTCAACCAGTTATTGCCAAACAAAAACACACACAAATATGACAAAATATCAACATAAAGGAGTGTGTAGGAGTGTTTAATGTCATGTACAACCACTTATTGCAATACAAAACACACAAACAAATATGACAAAAAGTAAACAAAAAGGACTGTGCAAGAATGTTGAATGTCATGTACAACCACTTATTGCAATACTAAACACACTCAAATATTACAAAAGATAAACATAAAAAAGTGTTTACGGGTGTTTAATGTCATATACAATCACTTATTACTCTACAAAATTACGCACAAATATGACAAAAGCTAAACATCAAGATTGTGAAAGGTTGTTTAATGTCATGTTCATCCACTTATTGCTATAAAAAAATATGACAAAAGGTGAACATTAAGAAGTGTGTAGGGGTGTTTAATGTCATGTACAACCACTTATTGCTATACAAAACACACAAACAAATATGACAAATAGTTAACATCAAGAAGTGTGTAGGAGTGTTTAATGGCAAGTACAGCCACTTATTGCTATACAAAACACATGCAGAAATATGACAAAGTGTAAATATTAAGGAGTGTGTACAAATGGTGTAAGTGTGTTCAGTGTCATGTGCAACTACTCATTGCTATGCAAAAACACACACAAATATGGCAAAAGGTAAACTTAAAGGAGTAAATAATTCAATGTAAAACATTACAAAATTCTAAAATAAACAGTTTACAGGGCATGAGAATAATGAAGCTTCGTTTCATGTGTATTTTAGTCTAGACTGCATCTAATTAACTGTCGAGTTGACCTCTCGAAGACCACCGATGTCCGTATCAGCGATATACATATAAACCAAATATGAAGATATAGCAAAACTCGTGGAACTGGATTTTTCTATATCTATTTAATTTCATTTATTGATTAATAATGTGTTGATAACTATTTTTACCTATATAAGAATGATGTTCTTGAGAATAAAATCAGTCAATCAAAAAATGATTTACATTTGTTTCACTTTCGATGTTGACATTCTTTTCGGTTAAATAATCAAACAGACACATACATACACACAATTCATGCACTATAAACCTCTAGCTAAAGAGCTAACGGCCTAGCCACAAGCAGATGTGCATTTTGTGTTTCACATGAAGTCAAAAATGAATATCACCTCAGGGAAAAACTCTTTTGATATTTTGGTTCAAAAATGGTTAAAATTATGAAAAATTACTATCGTTAGGCTAACACTGGAAGCATTTATATAATTACATTCAGTTTTTGGAAGAAATATTTAATATTTTTATTAATGAAATGGTGTTTATTAACTGTATAATTTTCTTTAATATATGCCTTCAAGACATGGTCACCAGTGTCAGATTTTTGGTCAATGACAAAGGCAAAAAAATATGTTTAGAATTATTGAATATCAAACATTTTAATTGAAAAAAAATTTACAAGAACATGTTTAACTCAGTTATTTCAAGCAACAGTAGCTTTCTTTGATCATTACTCTTATCTGATAAAACTGTATCTAAACTTATCTATGAATAACAAAACTTCCAAAAAAACAACTTTCTTTTGGTGTATAGAACATTAGAATAACTTGATGCATATTCATACAATAAACAATCAAACTCAGCAATACAATTTATATGTGTTTGGCTACGGACAAGACATTGTATTCATATTTAATGAAATGCATTATTAAAACCTAATTTTGATATAGCGGAAAGTGATCTCTTGAAAAAAAACCATACATTTTATCAGGTTTATCTATCAAATGATGCTTAACTTCGAGAAAAATGGAAACAAATACATTTTGATAATGTCTACGGACAAGACATTTTATTGATATTCAACTAAATGCTTTCAAAGAGGGTCCTACTAAAATGCGCCCGGGTGAAGAAAAAACGTCCGGGGAAGAAGAAATAGCGCCCAGGGAAAAGAAAAGGCGCCCGGGGAAAATATATAGATATTTTATTGGCATGAGACAACTTTGTGTTGATGAGATAAGTTATGCACGTTAATTTTTGTTTAATTTTAGACAAGTAATTTTCAAATTCAGATAATAAACATGTGTAATAAAACAAGTATGAATGTTTCAATTTTAACAATAATATAATTTATGAATACTATTTTGAAAGACTGATTATAATGGATCACAGTTTATGCGGAAGATTTATAAAATGTAAGACATCAAAGGCATGTTTTATATAGAAAATATTAGACTTCAGGCATCATATCCAAATTTTTATTAAGGACAAAACAAACAATGATTATTCATTCTTTTAAAGGAAATCATTTATCGTTGTAAATTATTATTATTTTATTCTCCCGGGCGCTAACTTTCCTTCCCCGGGCGCTCTCGGGCGCTTCCGGGCGCTTTTTAGTAGGACCGTTCAAAGATGATTGTTAAAGTTAAGATTAAATGTTACCAATCAAATTTTAAGCTGTGTTTTTTAAATTTTGAAAATTATAAAAATGTACCCATCATTCTTTACATATATCTAAATAATATAATGATTAAGCCAAAATGAAGACACATTCTTAACTGAAATCCATATATCTGACTGTTTAAAACAATCAAACTATTATTAGAACTCAATTTTGACATAGTTGAATGTGTTCTCTTGAAAAATTACATACATTTTACCTATCAAATTAGGCTTAACTCAAGGAAATTGGATACAAATATATTGTGGTATTGTCTACGGACAAGACAATTTCAGTTAAAAAAAAATCTGTTAGAATTAATTGTGACTATATTTATGTTGAAAATACTGAGTTTTAATTTGAATAGATAACTTTCATTGCATATAATTAAGATTTAAGTTCCATAGCAGACACATAATTGAATTTAATACTTGTTATGTACAGGTGTCTTGTCCGTAAACACTTCCTCATCTGCTGTTAATACTGAAATGCAAAAGATAAAGTTAGAGAGTGAGAAATACTTTTTCTTCATTTTATTTCGTTAATTTTTTAAGGTATGCAGCAACTGGAATAAACAAATCTGAAGTAAAATAAGGTATGCTTTTTATAACTGATAATCGGACACTTTTTAAAATGCACTTCTGTAAAGTAATTTTACAAAAATTGAGAACACTTAAATTACCATTTATTAATTAAAATTAAGATATTTCTTAAACAACACATAGGACTAATTAAGACCCATAAAGCCAAGCAATATTGATTAAAAGACATGTCTACGGACAAGACATGTGTCTAAGGACAAAACATTCTGACATATTTTTGAATTTTTCCTCTATTAATAGATGGTAGAAAAAAATGTTAGTAGTGTTTTCATATCTACAAAAGAACAGGAACTTAGCAATGCAACATTAATGTAATTATGCTTCCAGTTTACTAGGGAATGCATGTCTACGGACAAGACATTTTTTCACTTTATTTGTATATCCAACTTTGATGGCATGTATCTCCAGATAGGGTTCTGCAATTTTGATAAATGAGGTAGTTTTTGATAATGTATATACTACAATGTACTAGAAGAGAAAACAAAACACATAATAGCATTAATTTGATATATTTTCCTCTTTTATCACTACACTGAACAAGCTAAAAACAAAAGTACAAAATTTCATAACAAACGTACAGTATTCAACTTTCATCTTAACTTTGTAACCACTGAAGATTTTTTGTTAAAACAACCAGTAAAAGAAAGATGAATAAATTGTCTATACATGTAACAGTGAACCAATAATGTAGTTCAAATTAAGTCCACTTATTAACTATCAATTGATAAAAACAGCGAAATTTGAAATGAAACAACATAACGTGAAATTTTGACCATTTTCAGCGTGTATTTTAGTTTTTTTTTTCAAAACGGTAACACCTATACATGATATTTGATATTCATTGTGAATCCCTACATTCTCTTCTTCAGTTCAAAGATGTATGACTTATGTAAAGTTTATCTTATTGTCTTTACAAGCCTATAACATAGACCCAATATGAAATGCACATCTGATTTTGACTAGGCCGTTAGTTAAATTTCAAATAAATACTGATTATATGAGGTCGAATTATCCAATCGAAAGTCAATAATTCATATTCAATGTTTTTTAGATTATTTTAACAAAATTGGCCAATACTGGCTGCTAAAAGGGAAGTATTGTTCCACTGTTTCACTTTCGTTAATTAGTGAAAAATAATATAGAATAGGTACTAAATATTATCTTAGTCATAATATCTTTAGCATTGTTAAACATGCTCAATTTTCTGTGCTCGTTTTTTTTCACTTGAATTTTTCTTTTTGATTTTTGCGTTGTTGTTATTTGTACTTCTTGGACGTGTTGTTTCCGATTTTAACTTTCTTTTGTAGAAGGGTTTTACCACTTTGGAGTCGATGTTATTGCCGGCACCTTACCTTGAAGTAAATTGTGCTAGGAATACAGTAGGAAAAGAGTTGAAGATTTTTGCAATTTTTTTTTTTCCGATTTGTGAAGTAGATGTTAACGGGACATTAGCCAATCCATGTAAGTCAGATTTTATATTTGCATTCAATTTACACAGTGTCAAAAAAAAGTCGACTAAATCATTAGACGTGTTATTCCTTTATCGCTCACCTAATAAGCTGTTATTATCACCTATTGTCCGTACTCCTTGGTCCTTCAATCGTGAACGTTTCACAAATTTTCTCTAAAATTCCTTTGTGAATATAATCTCAAAACATGTCCAATAATCGCAAAGACTATTTTTAGTTTTGGAATCATCGGACATGTTTTGATATTTTATTCATACAGGAGTTTAAAAATAGAAGACAGAGTGAAAATGCAATGATTGCATTGTCTATTACTTTGACAATTATAGTAACAGAAAATCTTATAGGGGGATCGATATATTAAGAATGTCAAGATCTACATGTTTATTTCGACCAGAATTTCAAACAACAGCTTTTAACTAAAAGTGATTGTCCTTTAATAAAGATTTATATCATTATTTGATGTTGCCTATTGTCTTAAAGCATAGAATTAAAAAAAGAAACCACTTTTTGTAGCAAATCATTCACAAAACCAGATCTACAAATAGAGCAACATGACAGAAATCGTCAATATAATTTTTTATTTACTTTTAATTTTGCCTCTAAATAAAGGCAACTGTAGTATACCGCTGTTCAATAGTAAATTGATGAAGTGAAGACAGTTCCAGTTACAAACTTAAACCGATAGAAACGCGTCAAATATAAGAGGAAAACTTCAGAACATCACAAATACTGAACTGAAACAAAAACAAACACCAACAAACACCAACAAACATAGAAACAGACTATTGTATAACAACTGTCATTTGGTCACTCCTGACTTGGTACAGGACATTTTAAGAAATGTTGATTGAAATGCTTTTATTGCTAACCAAACCTACCGTTATATAGCAATGTTAAATCCGCTAAAATGACAACACTACTAGACAGGAATACAGTTCAAACAAACCCAAGAACAAAATCGACATTTCTGCCACTGAAACTATATATTTAATGACAATATAATTACAACATTGGTAAGGTAACTTTTAACAATCAGTTTGTTTAAAGGTTCGTTGATAGTAATTTCCGTGATTATTAAATATTTACAAAATGTACCATTTGTATCTATGAAAGAATTTAGTAAAACATTGTAAGTAAATAACTGTCAAAAGTACCAGGGTTATAATTTAATACGCCAGGCGCGCGTTTTGTCTACATAAGACTCATCAGTGAAGCTCAGATCAAAATAGTTATAAAGCCAAACAAGTACAAAGTTGAAGAGCATTGAGGACCCACAATTCCAAAATGTTGTACCAAATACAGTATATATATGGTAACGAAATCCTTGACTTAATAATTTACCAGTGAACCATTGATTACGTTCGTTAAAAACTTTGACATTACTACAAACACGAGCATAACGAACGAGTTGGGATATATGAAAACCGTAGATGGAGCCAAAGGAACATCACTGATTAAAAAAGGAACATTGACAACAGGGAATGAAAAATAATTGTTTTTGTAGTTTATTTTGGTATGGAGTTTCCCAAATAGAAATTGAAATGTTTAAATCTAGAAAAGGAAAATTACTGCTGTTTATGTTAGATTTATATCAACTAAGATCCTTTGGGTAAATGTTGATAGTATATTAAGAGAACTCTGGATTGTTTAACAAAAACATATCATCAAGATAACGGTAGGTATTGCTGAATGTATAAACCAAATGTAACAATGAGGTATCTTTACGAAGTGTGGTCATACACTGCGATTTATAGCCAACCAATAATAAATCTGCCATTCAAGGGATGCAGTTAGTGCCCTTATGAATACCTGCATGTACGAACATCACTACTACATTATAGGTTGCTTTGTCTGCCAGAAAAACAAAAATCGCTTTGCGAGTACTTAGAGTTTATTTCGAACACATTATCACCGAAACGTACATTTAAGTTGTCCAGGAGATTTCGATACCATAAATAACTTAAAACTTTTTCTAATTTCTTTCATAGATACAAATATTTTATCAGTAAAGGAGTAGGCTCGTTAAGGTCCTAAAATGGCGTCCCTTTTAAGAGTAAATTCCAAATTACAACTTTATTGACCAATATCAATGAATATTACAAAAAACAGTTATAGTTAATACAGTGACTAGATAGAAGATAAGCCATTTTGTTGAAAAATTACGTTTCTGGGTTTTATTATGACGTCATAAGTTGTATTCATATTGATTTTCCACGAAAAAATCAATGAAAACGAGTAAATTTTTATAGATTATTGGAAAGGAAACATAGAGCGCATAGGTCGACAGCAAAAATCTTATAAAACAATGTTTGTGAAGACATTTTGCATATCTTATTATAATATTTTGTTTGTCGATGCCTGCGCTCTATGTTTCCTGGTCCAAAATTTGGTTGAAATCCAGCCGATTTTGTTAAATTAAACCACAATCTCTTAATTTGACCTTTTTAGGATTTAAAAATCAATGTGATAGAATTAAACTTTGACAACAAGAGTTCTATTTAACTTTCTCACATGTCTTTAAGGGGGACCGGGTCTATTTGACTGTGCATAATTTCACGCATGAATTACCGAAAGGTTTTTGTTCAAAATTAACTATTATTTTTTTTTTTAAATATTTTGATTGATTATAAATGTTAAATAAGTGTAGTTTTGTCAACTTTAAACATTTTTTGTCCTAATACATTAAACTGTATAATCGGGGCCAAATATGACCCTTGACTACATGAATATTTTTTCTTTATAACTGATGTTGCAGAATTTCTTTTAGACTAATGTCAAACAAATTTTTATTTATTACTGAAGCTGCAGTATTTCTTTAAGACTAATAGAAAAGTTATTTTTATCTTTATGACTGATGTTGCCGAATTTCTTTTAGTCTAATGTCAAACTAATTTTTCTTTTTTACTGATGTTGCTGAATATCTTTTTGACTAATATCAAACTAATTTTTCTTTTTGACTGATGTTGCAGAATTTTGTTTTGACTAATGTCAAACTAATTTATCTTTTTTGCTGATGTTACAGAATTTCTTTTAGACTGATGTTGCAGAATTTCTTCTTGACTAATGTTGCAGAATTTCTTTATGACTAATTAAGAAATGATTGATGCAAGCTATACTTTATTGTAGTTTTAACATGGGTAGGCATTATATTCGTGATTATTTTTGCCCGAGCGAAAGTGAGGGCTAAAATAACATGAATATAGTGCCAACCCATGTTAACACTACAATAAAGTATAGCTTGCATCAATTATTTCGATTCTGATTAGGACAATTTAGGTAATTTCTATTTCCGATGTGTATAAGTGTAGAAGGTTTGTGTAGGCTCTTCCATGAAACTCCCTTTTTTGTTTGTAAACAAGAAAATGACTGGCATTGTGATTTTTCAGAGGGAAGAGTTTGAACAGCCAGCATGAACAGATGTCGTATCTAGGTCAAATATGTCAATTTCTTATTGCAACGCATTATGAATGAATTAGTAACAACATGTGCATCATTTAAAAGAGTTTGGAAGTGTTTTAAGTTAATGAAATATATCAAATGCATGCCAACTTGATAAAATTTATTCTTTTGCGGTAGTCAATATACGCATGTGCAAACAAATTTTATTGAATTTAGAGCATGGTTTTTCATAAAGCGAAAGAAGCACGTCGTATTAGAATGTCATATTTTTTTAACTGATGTGACAGCTTTTCTTTTTTGAAAGATGATAAAATTTTCTTTTTGATTGATGTAACATATTTTTCTTTTGTAAAGGATTAAACAGTTTTTCCATTTTTAGGACACTGATACCAAAAGTATCGTATGTTGTTGGTACTGACGTTGTTTATCATCTTAATGATGTGTTAAAAGAGGGACGAAAGATACCAAAGGGACAGTCAAACTCATAAATCTAAAACAAACTGACAACGCCATGGCTAAAAATGAAAAAGACAAACAGAAAAACAATAGCACACACGACACAACATAGAAAACTAAAGAATAAACAACACGAACCCCACCAAAAACTAGGGGTGATCTCAGGTGCTCCGGAAGGGTAAGCAGATCCTGCTCCACATGTGGCACCCGTCGTGTTGCTTATGTGATTACAAATCCGGTAATTAGTCTAATTCGGTAGGTCACATTCATGAAAGGGAAGGGGATTGTAGTTACGACGTAAGGAACATATCCGATATCATTTGTGAAACGGTTATTCCATAACGGTCAACCAACTCGTGATGGCGTCCGTAAAATTTACGAAGGGATGATTTCAACTTCACCATTTGGAACTCTTGGTTTAATAGCTTCCTTGTGAGCAGTAACCCTCTATCAAGAAAATCATGATAGGAAATGCAAGCACGGGAATATCGTATCAATTGGGAGATATATACCCCGTATGCAGGTGCTGCTGGAATGTTGTATCTTTTATTTTTTCTTAATGAATACTACGTTTACTGTATAGTCTGGTTTTAGTGATATTCATTTGACGTGGCTCTGTACTTATACATACTATCATTGTGTTATAATTCCAATAAGTTGTTTTCTGCGGTCGTATCAGGCTGCGCTCAGCGAAGCATTTTATTTGCATTTTATATTAAATAGCCGAAATATATCAGGCATATTGCTAATCATTAACGCGTATTTAAATGGTAAATATCCCTAATTTCAAAGTTTTGCGTTTATCTATTATTTTAGTATTTAAGTTGTATAACAATTTGAGCATTTTTTTTTATCGAATATGTTTGTTGACAGATAAAGCAAGTTGTGTGACGGACATTAGTCCTGAAGAGTGTATCACTCCGCTAAATTGTTCGGCAGATGGTTTTTGTGAGTGTGAATCGCCAGCAACACAGTTCTATAATAGAGATAATAACACTTGCGATGCAAGTAGGTATTTATAGTAAATTACTTAAGGGTAAAATGGCTGTTAATTGACCGGGTTGTCCATAAACTGCCATTTGGTCTGGAAACTGTTCACACAGTTCAACAAAGTAAACAAGACGCATTCAGGTGATTTAACGACACACACCCTCCTTCAAAAAAGATATATATCAACAGAAATTGTTGCATATTCAAAACAAAGAAAATATAGGAGTAATTTAACACCATGAAATTATTTTGATTATATAATTTCATTCTTGTCAATGTTACTGCAATTACATTTTGTATACTCTGTTTATGTTATAAAATAAAAAAGACTTAAGTTAATATTATAATGCTTTCTGATCTAGATACTCAATATGAATTTGATGATTGTTAAAAACAGCGTACTTTTATACGAGACACACTATGTTCAACACTTTCACAAAATTGAACGATGGGCTGTCTAAATATGTGTGTAATACTCCTTTATTGCAGCTCTGCTTTGGGTTGTTCGAGAATAAAAGGGATTTTATACCACCATGGACGGCACTTGATTAACCCCTAGCACCCAAAGATATAAAAATAGAGCAAGATTTCACTTGCATTTCGGTATTTCAAATACTAACACCCGCATAAAAATGCTTTATAGTATTTTCTGGAAGAGCCCTGAGAAAACATTTATAGAATCCTTCCAACGACACAAACAGGTTTGTGACTGTCTATGTTTTCAAACACTTTGTTTACTTCTTAACGGGTACTTAAGATCAAAAGATACTTTGTTTAACAAGTTTCCGATGTGAAAAAACTCATAGATACTAGGAACAAAATTTAAATTTAATTGATAGATTTTCATCCCCACCCGCCCCTCTGAAATCGTCCCGCCCCGATTTTTTTTTATTTTTGAAAAATTAACGATTTCCGGATTTTATTCCGATAACCGTCAAGAATTGTGTTTCCTTCCAAACTTCCTGTTTCAAATTTCGGTTGTCATATTTCTTCGAAATAAAAAGATTCTGTAGCTCTATGATGACAAAATCGTCTACCGAGAATAGAGATTGATCTCGAGAAAGGCATGAAATAATTGTGTTATAAGTAAAACGCTGTGTCCAAGAGTGCAAATCGCGGCATGACACAAATTTCTGTGATTAGAAAACGTTGATTTTTTTTATTGATAAAATGATTTTGTGGCCGGAATTTTGGACTGTGAATTATACCCAAAGAGCAAGAATTGTGAAACACATTGGTACAAAAACGTCACTGTATAAACAAAATGACACAAGCACGAGCTTGTTAGATTTATGACAGTTCAAAAAGTCGGCACACATACACTTAGATTTACCCATGGCTATTTTTGGGTTGACAATCAGCAAACGCCTTCTGTCCCAATACCCTCAATAGAGCCATTATACAACTTCTCTTTTTTTGATGTAGTTTATGTTTTACATATTAAATATATTTACATCTATAAGAAGAATCATAAAAGCACTAACCCTATTGTTTTCATAAATGTTTCATTTTATTCTGTACTCATAATTCTTTAGTTGCTTATTTGTTTCATTTAATGGAGACGGTAAAAAACGCCGATTAGAAAGTCACATAAATTTGGTGAAGGTAGTCCAACTGAAGAGATCATTCTTTTTTGTTTTTGCTGTTAAGGTTTCTAAAGCCGCAATTACATGTAGAACAGTGGTTGCCAATCATAGATTTTTATGCATGTTATGATTTGAAATAATATGTAAGATTCCTTATACATTTATATACATGATATAAGCTTATTATTACACTTGCATATTTGAAAACAGGTCACAAGAGGGTTTCATAAGAAATAAAAATTAAAAACTAAAATCCTCCCAACCGCCCCATTTTTTTTCAAAAATTTGGATGAAAATCTACTAATTAATTTAATTGGCCTAACAAGCAATGAAAATAGATATTTATTCAAAGAATGACATTTTTTAAAAATATGACTGATTCCAAGACAAATTGTCTTACCTTATTGTTGACTGTATGGTGTCTTGTTATGAAAAAAGTAAAATCACAAAAATACTGAACTCCGAGGAAAATTCAAAAAGGAAAGTCCCCAATCAAATGGCAAAATCAAAAGTTCAAACACATTAAACGAATGGATAACAACTGTCATATTTCTGACTTGGTACAGGCATTTTCTAATGTAGAAAATGGTGGATTGAACCTGGTTTTATAGCTAGCTAAACCTCTCACTTGTATGACAGTCGCATCAAATTCCATTATATTGTCACCGATGCGTGAGTAAAACAAACAGACACATTAGGTAAAAATGTCACAATTAGGGGTACAGCAGTCAACATTGTGTTATCATCTTAATCACTATAAAACAACAAATGTAACGAAGAAGCACAAAAAGGCATACATCAAATTTACCATCCTCATCTTATATTATACGATTTTATTTATCTATGTAAAATGCACCCATAAAGGATGTAGGGTTTTAAGTACTGGTGTAAAATGCACCCATAAAGGATGGAGGGTTTTAAGTACTGGTGTAAAAAGCACCCATAAGGGATGGAGGGTTTTAAGTACTGGTGTAAAATAGCGCGTTTGAAATTCGCACAGGTAGACATGAAATAATTTTGTCGTTCAAAGTATGACGGGATACATAAATACAGTCACGTAAAATAGATATAACAAAAACTGACTTAACAGTAAAAGTAATAATCATAAATAAAATAATAGTGTGGTTCAAAGTATGACGGGATACATAAGTATAGAGTCATGTCAAATGTATATCACAAAAAAACAGACTTAATATGAACCCTTGATAGAATGATCGTCGACTTTCATCCAGCATGTACATATGTATCTTTAAAAAAAAATACCTAAATTCTGATGAATGTTAATATGAAGGAAATGTGGGAAATCAAAACTAAATACCTTGATTTTGATTTTCACGGTTTCATGTTGCATATGTCAATCGTTTGGAAGACATTAAATGAGTACATGTATCTACAGTCAATATGAGTTACAAGATGGCATATATCAATTATTAGGAAGACATTTGTCCATAGTTATTTTAAATAATCTTCATTCCCGTACAGAATTTGTAACTGCCTTTATTTAACCAATGTGTCTAGGACTAGATCACCCGTATATGTATGCAACAATCTCTTGATGAGGGAAATAAGTTTCCCAACACCACAAAGTTATATACTTTTGTTAAATCGTTAAAAAAATGGTCAATTATGTATAAAAATATACAACAGAAGTTCATTTTACCACACAGCTGATTACAATCTTTATCGGTTTTTAAATTGAAGAGCATCACTTTTGGTATGTCTAAACACCAAAAAGTCGAAAACAAACTGCTGTTTCACAACAGTTTCTGCATTAGAACATTTACATATCAACAGATACCAGAGATGTTATTATCATTTCTTGCTGTATCCATGGTCATCTTTAAGAACATATATCAATCGTTATATTGTAGGCTGTTTTTGTTGAGAAATTGATACCCCTATTTCCCTATATAAGCAGTCAAATTTACTGTAAAATCAAATTCATTTTTTTATACACAATAACCCAATATGACTTATAAAAACGTCATTTCCCAACAAAACAAGGTGCATACAATACAAAAACACATTTATCTCAAAAAGGTTGTTGAACAAAATTTCTAAGATCTGCCTGGTTTTCTCTGGCATTGCCTCTTAATAGAAGTTACCATGTTGCAATAGAAAAAAAAAAAAAAAAAAAAAAAAAAAATCGAGAAAATTTCCCGAAATTTTATTGTACTAATAAACTCAAAATCGAGAAAAAAAAATTTTGTCGCTTTTTTTAATTCCGTCATTTGCGCAGAACTCGACCCGCGGAAATCTACTTCCTTCTTCCGGTCTCGTTTGTCATGAGACTTTGAATGGACTATATAGTTTAGCACTCCAGTAAAATATAAGAAAGAACACAATAACAATTGCATTTCTAATTATATTTTTATATGAAAAAAAGGTAACCTGATGATACCGTTTCTTTGTTCACATTGAATATGACGTCATAACTAAAATAACGTCACAACTAAAATCCCTTACAACAGAATCAAAATCGGAACGTTACGGTGTTTCCGTTTCTTTTTCAAGAGATTTAGAACTTAAAATATGTAAAAATATTATACAGACTTCGCCCCCCCCCCCCTTTTTCACAGGTAATGCCTGCCTCATATTAGAAGTTATCACTTTGCATATATCAAGTATTAGGAAGACATTAAATGATTGTTTATAATCAATATGACTTAAAATGTTACATGTAATAATTATTAGGAAACATATACAAAGAGAACTGCATATCAATGAATGAAGATACGACATGTTACAATAATTTGGTTTGTGCTCAAGGTATTTGTAATTGTCAGACTCCCTGGTTGCAGTATTACAATTCTTTTAATGGAGATTGTGAAGCAAGTATGTATTCATAGTATAGAGATATAATTTTAAAAATGTAGGCATTTTCTTATGATATATAATTATTCTTTCTAATTTATTTCTATATTGACCATTTCAAAATGGCTTGTCCAGAAACATCTGTAGAGAAAAGAAGGAAAAAAAATCATTGAATAGACCAGTCCATGTATTGAACAGCACATTTATTTTGTAAAAATTACTTTGCCTAACAACATAATTATTATATTTGAATTAACCTGTGTACGTTAGTTTTTGTCCAATGTTGAATTGTCCTTTTGACATGTGTCACTCTCATATGTATATTGTATTCATATTCTACCTGTTGTTTGTTGGTGTGGTTCATAAGGTTTCTTGTTTCTCGTTTTTTATATAGATTAGACTTGATTTTCCTGATAGAATTATTTTAAACTAGTCATTTTAGAGCCATTTATAGCTTGCATTATTGTTCATTGTAAGACAATTATCCGTGTTGAAGGCGGTACTTTGACTTATAACTGTTTACCTTTTACACATCGGGACTTGGATAGATAGTTATCTCATAGGCACGCATACCATATTTTTTTATGAACGCCAGACGATCAGGTCATCACCTCAAAATCAAAAACTTACTTCAAACTCCTCGAACAGGAGTGATTGCATGTGTTTGTGAAACATCAACACAACCTAAATGTTATCAACGTATTTCGAAGGAGATAAACAACGCGTGTGACAAAAGTATTTGGATTGTCTATGTTTTGTAGACTATCGTTTGTCTCTTTTAAAGTTTTGCCTTCTGTGATGGCGTTCTCACTTTGATTTCGAGGTGTAAGCTTGAATGTCCGTTTGGTTATCTCTTTCTTTTTAGTCTAGACATTTTTAATCTTAATGCTCAAATTTTGATCTGCTTTTTTTTCTTCGTACATGATTTGATCCAGAAAATCATGTTGCAAAATCTTTCATCATCATAGGAGATGAAATATTCAATTACACATAAGGCTATACGTGTAGCTGCATGACAGTTTGAATCAAATAGTTTTTGTAGTAAAGGTCAACAAGCATAAAATTGAAAATGGAAATTTGGAATGTGTCAAAGAGACAACAATCTGACCAAAGAGCGAAACATAGACAAATGCCACCAATGGGTCTTTAATACAGCGAGAAAATTACGCACCCGAGGCAGCTTGCTCTTAAACAAATTAAACAAAAGTGTATACTCTTTCAGTGATAATAGACGTCATACTTAAAACCGAAACATATGAACGAAACTAAAATTGAAAAAAGCATACACGAATAACAAAAGCTAAAGTCTCCTGACTTTTGGAAGGGCGTAAAAATATGTATTGGTTAAACATGTCTTTTTTTAGATGCCAACCTTCTCCCTTTATACCTGTAACACAATTTTGAATGTATCTCAATTGATGAGGGGCACAATTGATGGGATCTTACATTCCCAAAACGCCAAGTGACTCATATGGAGCAATATCTGTTTACCATTCCGGAGAAACATGTGATCACACTCATATTTTATGTTGTATCCTCTAGTGTTTGTTTCTTTCCTCTGTTTGTAGCCATGACGTTTTCGATTTTCCAGCTGTTATTTTGAATTTAGTTTGAATTTACGTTTGGTATCTTTTGTCTCTCTTTTTAATCAGTAAGTGTCAGAAAGGTAATGGAAATGTTCAATTAATGTTGATCCAATTAGTGTACCTATCGTAACATTTTGACTCTTACTCTTGGTTCTTCAGGCGGATAAAGACGACTTAATATCAGGACACGTTTATATGTTCTCGACGCATCTGCTCTAGTTGCTTCAAGATTTCTCCTCAGTTTTGGTATGATTTTTTGTCTTGCCTCACGATATTAAAAAACAAGACACTGTATATAGTTTCTAAGTGGCGTTAACGGTTGCAGTGGTTGCAAAGTCGTCAATAGATTTAGGAAGATGTGGTATGAGTGCCAATGAGACAACTTTCAACGATGTATTAGATTGCCAAAAAGTCAGTTTATTGGGAACCGTTAATGGAAGGGCATTTATATTTGAAATGCAGGTTACTATCGTTGGCACATCTCATTTCCATGGAGATTATTTTGCTCTGACCACTCAGTTATGGCATATTGTCTTGTGAAACTTTTGTTTAGTTAAAATGTATCAATTAGTGATAAGATCAGTTTATGGGGAACTACTAGTGTTAGATAAATGCTATTTGGTATGAAATTGTATTAACATTGGTAAATCTCATTTCTATTAATAGTATTAGGCCTTATCTATAGCTGCTCGGTCATGGTCTGCTGACTTGTGAAACATTTGCTTAGTTTACCTGTATGAATTTGTGATTTGATCAATATATGGAGAACAAATTTTAAAATATAGGTCAATTACGTTATTTGGTTAGCAGTTGTATAATTTTTAACAAATCTTATTTACACGCAAATAATTAGACCCTGTCCCTTCAGTCATGGTCTATTGACTTTGATACTTGCTTTGTTTACATGTTATAGGTTGTAAAAAGTTCAAATTTTGGTGGTACGTCAATTATTTTTTCAGGCAGTTGTATTAACAACGGCAAATCTCATTTACATTGAGAATGTTTGGCCCTGTACCTTATTTTTACATAAGAATATGTAACAGTGTTGCTATTTTAACATTTGTATTGTACTATATTATATGATACATTTGTAATATGATTTACTTGGTCACATTAGACAAGTCTTAAAAGGTACATAACTATGTGG
>NW_027268990.1:0-22684 GCF_963676685.1 Mytilus edulis
CGCGATATCACGGGTGTGTACTTGTAGTATATAAAAAAGAACAAACCATTTCAACTAAATATTCACTGGGGTAAAGCTGATGACCGTAACTGCATTCACGATCATCCCAAGATATCGGATGAAAAATTAGGTCAGTATTTGTTTTGTCTGTTTAAGTGTTTCTATATCATTTTCTTTACAAAGCATATAAAGATTCACACGGAAATCGCAAATAACTGCCGAGAAATGTGTATGAAACTGGAAATTGGATTTGAAAAAATCACTAAGACGACTGTAAATCGTTATTAAAATATTTTCAAGATGAACGTAACATATAACAAGGATGACCGTGATTGGTAAATAGATGACCGTAATTTGTGAAGGGTGACCGTAATTTATAAAAGATGACCGTAATTTATAAAAGACGTAACATTTAAAGGATGACCAACAATTCTAAGAAATATCTGTATTTGTATTAACTTTTTTGTATCAAATAGTAAATCGTGTTGGTATAAAACGTATTTATAAGATAGGTAGAAGAAAAACTACATAGTTTACCATATGTAGCCTTCAAGTACAAGCCAAAAGATTTTTTTATATTTCTGGGATTCCTGTTAATATCATATAATACATGCACCTTTTTAAAAATGCCAATGCATGTACACCCATTGACATTATATCGTTTCAACTACCATTTCAAAATAATGTTCTTTATTTCAGATAGGTACATGTCTTATTATTATAGGCACCTGCAAACTCACGTCATTTAATGTGGACAGCATTTTGATACGCACTATAGACAAACATGTTTGTCCACAAACATTTAGTTTCAGAAATAAAGTTTTCGATGAAAACACTGTTCATTCTGCATATCGGTTCAGATGTACATTTCGGAATAATGTAGAAGAAAGGTGTCAAACGGAATTAAAAAATGAACTTTATTAGGTCGTAATTTTGCTTTCTCGTTTGAATTGTTTGACATTGTTATTTAGGGGCCTTTTATAGCTGACTATGCGGTATGGACTTTGCTCATTGTTGAAGGCCGTACGGTGACCTATCTGTGACATTTTGGTCTTTTGTGGAGAGTTGCCTTATTGGCAATCACCATATCTTCTTTTTTTATAAATATATTTATGAACTATTGCCAAATATTGAAGCAAAACTAAAAGAGATGGGGCGATACGAAGACTTTATTTCCGTATTGAAATCCATTTCTAATGAAATATTTACTGAACATATTGCTTTTCACTGGTTACTGGATGTCGAAAGGTTTTATTCCCATTCAACAATATACTCCATAAGATATGTTCCAGAAACTCTGGCATTCTGGTTGACTATATAAAGAAACTGTTCAATGGTAAGGGAGTTAACTTTTTAGGGGTTATACAGCAAAAGGACTATCAGCTGAAAATATACCAGTACAACCAACTGAATGCAAAATAAATTTTGCCGTTCCATCGGATCCGGTGTTGTCAAGGGAGTGTATCATTTTTTTGGCAGATGTTATGATTTAAATGTGCTTTCTCTGGAACCATACACATGGGCTCGATTATTGGATTTTCATATGTTTAATTAACCGGGTTTTATTTCTTCTTCAAATTTTAATGTCGTTATCAATAAATATTTTTTAATTATTTACGAGAAAATATGCAATTTACTATCATTGTCTTAAACTAAAAATACGGCAAATAGTTAAAAGACAATTGAATAAATATATTTATATCCGCGAATGGAGCCCCTATTGAGACAAACACAACAAAAAGCTATGAATACAATTATGGATATTTCTTAGAATAAACGGTCATTCTTTAAAAGTTACGGTCATCTGTTTAACCAATTACGGTCCCCCTTGTTATGAATCGCTGATCATGTTACGGTCATCTCGATTATGATTTACGGTCATCTAAACGATTTTTTCAAATCCAATTTCCTGTTTAATACACACTTCTCGGTAGTAATTTGTGATTTCCGTGTGAATCTTTTATAGATTTACATCCTAACAATGTACGCTTTGTAAAGAAAATGATATAGGAACACTTAAAAGATCTTAAAAAGACAATACAAATACTGACCTAATTTTTCATCCGACATCTTGGGATGACCGTGAATGCAGTTACGGTCATCAGCTTCACCCCAGTGAATATTGACTATGAACCACGAACATTGGTTCAAAGTTAGAAGAATCCTGCCAGACAGACATATACACCTTGATCAATGAACCATTAAAATGAGGTCAAGGTCAGAAAAACTCTGCTAGCAAGACATACATGTACTCCTTACAATCATTTAGACGAAACGCCCGTCTGACGTTCATACAAAATTTAATCCTGGTATCTATGATAAAGTTTATTTGCAAGTTTTAAATGAAAGTGACCGTATTGCATAGTGTTTTTTTTTCTATGTTAACCAGGAAAACTTAAGATTGACTAATGAACCATGAAAATGAAGTCATGTTCAGACAATAGCCAAACAGACATATGTGTATCCTCAAAACTAGAAACTAAAGGAACAACAGACACAGTTTTCTCAGTCTCATTTTTTGACTTATACCTCGAATTGTTTGGTCCTTTTTCTAAAAAAAAAAGTTCATTGGAAGGTACCAAGACATGGCAAATAAATATTCCATGTCAACTTCACGAATGATTCACGATGGTCTTAAATAGATATATATATAAGAAGATGCGGTGTGGGTGCCAATGAGACAACTCTCCATCCAAATAACAATTTATAAAAGTAAACCACTGACGTTGTTTATCATCTTGTTCTCTTGTCTTTCATTTTTGCTTATGTTCTTCGTCTATATGCATTTTTGTTATATATTTTTTTGTAAGGCGATTTATATTTCAACACAGTATAAATGACTGTTGTATTCCTATTTTGTCCACGTATCGTTGTCAATATTATGGATTTTTTAAGTTTAGCTAGCTATAAAACCAGGTTTAATCCATTATTTTCTTCAAAGAAAATGCCTATACCAAGTCAGGAATATGAGTTGTAATAAATTTGTTTAAGCTTTTGGTTTTGCCATTTGATTTATAAGGACTTTCGGCTTTGAATTTTCCTTTTAGTTCGGTATTTTAATTTATATACTTTATTAAAAAACCTAATTTATTTGACCTATTGCTTATAGTATTAGAATAAAATATGACAAGAGTGCACACACTGAAATGTCTCGCCTTCTTTACTAATCATTGATATTATGCTGATAGTCCTAAATATAAAGCTTTATTGCAACTGTCACATAAACTTAACATTAACCAAGAAAACTAAACATTTACAATAAACCATGAAAATGAGGATAAGGTCAAATGAACCATGCCAGGCAGGAATGTACAGCTAACAATTCTTCCATACAACAAATATAGTTGACCTAGGCCTATTGCTTAAAGTTTAAGAAAAACAGACCAAAACACAAAACTTAACACAGAGACGTTACGCACGTTATTGCGTCAATACCCTGTAATCAACCAGTCCACACTAATAAACAGCTTTTCTATAAAATCATAACAGTTAAGTTATATAAAACTTATATCCATAGACTAGACAGGTAAATACTATTCCTAAAAAAGTACAAATTGTTTTATCATATTTTACTTTAGTCTAAAATAAGGACAACATATTGACAAAACGTCAAAAATATGCGTGTCAGACGTAACATACTATACACATAATCACTTTAGCAGGGGTGTTTGTGTTCTTCAAAAAAGTGTTATATCCACGAAAATTCGAATGAATGATATGCTTCATATATAAAGTATAACAATATTACTGGATATGTGTTTCTAAAACGACCAACGCTATTTTTTGGCAAAAACAAGTAGTGTTCATTTCGGTCAGATTTTGGAAGATGTTAAGTTATCAAAATTTATAGGTTTTAAAATATAAGATTATATGATATTTCGTTTGTATAAATTCGGCTCACATATGTGCATACATAGACCATATCAAAATCGAATTTTTGGAGCACTCACACTACATATAAAAATGCAACGGCTTTTGGCAAATGTCTTGCAAGATGTCCAATGTCGGATTTAGCCGTTTTTAACAAATAAATTGTCATTTGCGACATTATTTATTGAAAATTTAGATTAGTTGCATGCTCAATAGTCCTTTTCCGTAATTGTGCTTTAAATTTACAAAACAGCTACATAAGTTTTGATAACTTGCGTAGTCAAAACGACTTCGTTTTCAAAGAAATGAAATGTCTTGCAAGTTTGTCCACTTGACGATTTTCGTACGTTTTCAACGTTGTCAATTCGGGGTACGCTATTTATGGTGGATCATCTGTATATAGTTCCTCGGATATAATTTTCTTGATAGTCAGATACTATCAACAAGACCACAAAGTATCATTAAAAAAAATCCGATGACTGGGTTTGTTCTTTTAGATGAGGTTCTTAAGTTGTGAAAAAGTTTTGTATCACAAGAGGATAACAAATCATATTTATCAAATTTTCAAATTTGGGAAGCGTAAACTGACAGCGATTTTTTTTTTCATTTCTCTGCAATAAGATTCATGTGTATAGAATTGAAAGTGAAAATAAAATTGGGCCTAAAGCGTGGCTACATACCTCTCCACATCATCAAAGCTTGTAAACATATGAGATGAATTATAATAATTAACCCTTTTTTCTGACAATCGTTTCATTTCATAATCTAATTGTACCGCTATTAAAGAAAGTATAGCGAATTTTATAAGCAAGACCCATTTAACTTGTTATTCTCGACAAACTTTTTATATACTATAGAGCAAACTATATATCCTCCTCCTTTTCGGATCTAAATGGGAAATTATTGCACTTTAATACGTTTTATGTAAATTGATCTCTGGTAGAGAGTTGTCTCATTGGCACTCATCATACCGTATATATCTTCTCATTTCATAAAGATATGCATTACCCAAATACGATATATTTTGTTGTTTGTTGCTTACGTTACCTTCATTGGGAAATATTCAATGCATATTCAGTACAACAAAACATTATAAGAAGTATCCATATTGATATGCAAAACAAAAATTGCAAGCGAAATACAAAACTTATCCAAAATTATCTGTAATCGCCGTAAAATGTAAAAGTTTGACGTTACCATTTGAGACGCAATATCGTGCTTAACGTCAGAGCAATGAACCATAAAAATGAGGTCAAGGACAAATAGAACCTGCGTGACTGACATAGATCATAAAATATTTCCATACACCAAATATAGTTGACAAATTGCATATAGTATTAGAAAAATAGACCAAAACTCAAAAACTTAACTTGACCACTGAACCTTGACAATGACAATATTCAAGCTTAATTCTGTCTGAATTTGTATTGTGATCAAAATTTTGACGGTTTTTGTCACAAAATTAATGTGGTCAAAGATCTAACAAATCTATTGCACAATATTGTGCAATTGAAGATTTCTTCTTGAAACTTTTCAAAATTCGAAATTAGAAAAAAAAAAAAAAAATCGTAAGGGTTCCACGGAACCCAGTGTCTCGCCTACTTTTGCTGTTAATTGCAGACTCAACAAAAATGAGGAAAAACATCAATAAAAGTTTCCCTCTCGATACTGTCTTTTGATTGAAAGAAGCTTCCAAGTTTGGTAAAAAAATCCAGGATAGTTTGTGAATCTAATAAATGTTTTGTAAACTTTAACTGCAGACTGTATGTAATGTTAACTGAAAGAAAAACTAAGTCCATTTATAAGTAAAATACGGAAAAAGTGATTTTTTTTTTAACAAAATTTACTTCTGACTAATATCTTATGATCAGAAACAAGCTTTTGTCTAAGTTTGGTAGAAATCCAGGATAGTTTAAGAACATTATAAAAATTTTAAAAACTTAAACCACAGAGTGAATGTTTTGTTTCTGGCAAAAAAACTAAGTCCATTTATAAGTAAAATACGGAAAAGTGGAAATTTATTTTTACAAAATTTTCTTCTTGATACTATCTTATGATCATAAACAAGCTTCTGTCCAAGTTTGGTACAAATAAAGGATAGTTTATGAAAGTTATTAAAATTTTAAAAACTTTAACCACAGAGTGAATGTAATGTTTCCTCGCAGAAAAACTAAGTCCATTTATAAGTAAAATACAGAAAAGTGGAATTTATTTTTACAAAATTTTCTTTTTGATACTATCTTATGATCATAAACAAGCTTCTGTCCAAGTGTGGTACAAATCAAGGATAGTTTATGAAAGTTATTAAAATTTTAAAAACTTTAACCACAGAGTGAATGTAATGTTTCCTCGCAGAAAAACTAAGTCCATTTATAAGTAAAATACCGAAAAAATGGAATTTTATTTTTACAAAATTTACTTCTGGATACTTTCTTATGATCATAAACAAGCTTCTGTTCAAGTTTGGTACAAATTCAGTATAGTTTAAGAAAGTTATTAAAATTTCAAAAACTTAAACCACAGGGTAAATATTTGTGGACGCCGCCGCCGCCGACGACGACGACGACGGAATGTAGGATCGCTTAGTCTCGCTTTTTCGACTAAAGTCGAAGGCTCGACAAAAAAGGAAGCCCTTCAAAAAATGGTAAACAAAAATCCCCCCTCAACTTTTTGAAACCCCCTTGGAGCAATAACCCTTAAACTCATTCCCATGCTTTCCATTGCAGGATTGAACCTTGTAGTACAATTTCAGAGAGATCCATACACTTAAACACAAGTTATTGTCATGACTGTTTGGGAACTAGAAACATGCTTCTTTTTGGTCCTTTTTTGGTCCCCAATTCCAACATATTTTGGGCAATTAAAACTTAATCCCAGCCTCCCCTTTGTTATATGGTACATTGTGGTACAATTTCAGAGAGTTCCATACAATTACACATAAGTTATTGTCTTGAAACTAGAAAAATGCTTGTTTTGACCCCTTTTTGGCCCTTAATTCCTAAACTTTGGCCCCATAACCCCTAAAATGAATCCAAACCTTCTACTTATGGTTTTAAACATTGCAGTATGATTTCAGAGCAATTGAAATACTTCTGCACAAGTCATTATCCTGAAACTAGAAAAATGCTTGTTTTGGGTCCCTAATTCCTATTCGGTTGGGACCATCATCCCCAAAATCAATCCCAACCTTTCTTTTGCGGTATTGAACCTTCTGAAAAAATTTCATGAAGATCTATTTACTTAAACTAAAGTTATTATCCGGAAACCAATGTGTCTTCGGACGACGACGACAACATACCATTTTACGATCCCAATTTTTTTTTGGGGTCGTATAAAAACTTAACTATAACCACTGAACCATAAAAATGAGGTCAAGATGACACCTGCCAGTTGGACATGTACACCTTATAGTCATTCCATACACTGAATATACAAGACCTTTTGCTTATAGTATACGAAATATGGACTTTACCACCAAAACTTAACCTTGGTCACTGATCCATGAAATGAGGTCGAGGTCAAGTGAAAACTGTATGACGGGCATATACCAAATATAGTTATCCTTAATAGTTATCCCACAAGGACGCGGTGTGTCAGTGTAAGATCACCCCGATGGCCGGAGGCCAGAGGGTGATCTAACACTGACACACCAAGTCCGAATGGGATAACTATTTTACATCCCAGCTGTTTTAGATTAGACGAAAAACCGTCTACAATTCATAAAATCGAGTTTAGAACGCCACACAACCATTATAATATTCTTTATATATTACTTTATGATGTATACCCTTTATGACCCCCGAACACGATGAGTAGATATCAAACAATGTCAACTCGCCCCACTTGCCAATCGGCCCACACTATATCGCCACTTTATAAAAAAATCTCCCCACTCTTGTTTACCGACCCTCCCAACTTTTGAAAAAGTGTAAAATAAAATTGAACAATTAGTCTGACAACTCACTTATTAACGAAAAAGGTTTAAACCCCACTGAATAAAAGGTCTGCCAACTCGCCCCTCTTATTAAAAGATCTTGCTTCCTTTAAGTATATTAAATTACTGTTAGATCGTATCCAGTCGTCCTGGTGTAGTGGTATGTGTCGTGGCTTGATATGCTAAAGGTCTTGAGTTCGAATCCCAGAATATACACTGGATTTTTTCTACGTGAATTTTGATAGAAAGTCTTTCCCGTATAAGTTTTATAGTTGATTTGACATTTCCGCCAAACTGTTACAGAACAAAGGAAAGCATGCATAACAAGGAAACTCAAACTGGGGTGATCTGGCTCAGATCACCCCTGTTAGAACAAAGGAGCTGGCATGTAATATTACTTATAACTAGAGGCTCTCAAGAGCCTGTGTCGCTCACCTGTTACTGTATTTACTGATGTCTGCCATCTTGGGTGGTAGGTGGGGTCATTAGACACTTTTTTTTAAATAGATACCCTAGTAATGATTGTGGCCAAGTTTGGTTAAATTTGGCCCATAGTTATAGAAAAGAAGATTTTTATGCATGTTACAAAAATGACGAAAAGTTGTTCAATATTGACTATAAAGGGCAATAACTCCTTAAGGAGTCCTCTAATAATTTTGATCATGTTGACTAATTTGTAGATCTTACTTTGCTAAACATTATTGCTGTTTACAGTTTATCTCTATCTATAATAGTATTCAAGATAATAACCAAAAACTGCAAAATTTCCTTAAAATTACCAATTTTAGGGCAGCAACCCAACAACGGGTTGTCAGATTCATCTGAAATTTTGAGAGGGGATAGATCTTATTCTGATGGACATTTAAATCTTAAAAGATTTGCCCTAAATGTCTTAGTTTCAGAGATATAAAGCAAAAACTGCATTTTACCACTATGTTCTGATTTTAGCCATGTCGGCCATTTTGTTTGGTAGGCGGGGTCATCGGACACATTTTTTAAACTATATACCACAATGATAATTGTGGCCAAGTTTGGTTAAATTTGGCCGAGTAGTTTCAGAGAAGAAGATTTTTGTACAAATTACAAAAAATGACGAAAAGTTGTTAAAAATTAACTATAAAGGGCAATAACTCTTTAAGGGGTTGACTGACAATTTTGGTCATGTTGACTTATTAGTAGGTCTTACTTTGCTGAACATTATTGCTGTTTACAGTTTATCTCTATCTATAATAAAATTCAAGATAATAACCAAAAACTGCAAAATTTCCTTAAAATAACAAATTCAGGGGCAGCAACCAAATAACAGGTTGTCCAATTCGTCTGAAAATTTCAGGGCAGATAGATCTTGACCTGATCAACAATTTTACCCCCATGTCAGATTTGCTCTAAATGCTTTGGTTTCAAAGATATAAGCCAAAATATACATTTTACCCCCTGTGTTCTATTTTTAGCCATGGCGGCCATCTTAATTGGATGGCCAGGTCATCGGACACATTTTTTAAACCAGATACCCCAAGGATGATTGTGGTTAAACTTGGCCTCGTAGTTTCAGAGGAGAAGATTTTTTTAAAAGTTTACGGACGACGGACGACGGACGCAAAGTGATGAGAAAAGCTCACTTGACCTTTCAGGTCAGGTGAGCTAATAAGACAGAATTTAACATTTAAAAAAATCAACTTTTTTTCAAGTTGTCACTGAACCATGAAAATGTCAATGACATTGGACATGTGACTGACGGTAACTTCGTTACATGAGGCATCCATATACAAAGTATGAAGCATCCAGGTCTTCCACCTTCTTAAATATAAAGCTTTTAAGAAGTTAGCTAACGCCACCGCCGCCGGATCACTATCCCTATGTCGAGCTTTCTGCGACTTTTGTCGCAAGCTCGACAATAAATCAAAGAGCTGATAGCTTTGAGGTGGAAGAATGTGAATAAAAGGTAACTTGAATTACCATAAAAGCAGTCCCACTAACCCAGCCTGCTTTGTTTCATTATCGTAATGAAGTATTTTTTCCTTCAAACAATTCTTCCGTACAATCATTTTCTATGTTCAGTGGACCATGAAAATTAGGTAAAATCTTTAATTTGGCAGAAAAATCATATCATAAGGAAAAGATGTGTACTAAGTTTCAAGTTGATTGGATTTCAACTTCATCAAAAACTACCTCGACCAAAAACTTTAACCTGAAGCAGGACGGACTGACAGACCAGAAAACATAATGCCCATAAATGGGGCATAAAAATAGTAAGACTTGTTACATACCTGACAAATTTTGAAAGTTCCCATGGGGGTTTTTAGTGCGCAACAACAATTTTAAAGGTTACAATTTTTAGCGAAGTATTTTGCACAATATGGATTGTCTAGAAAAAGTGTCATATTTATATAATGTGATTACATGCCTTTTTCTTAAGTCTGTTTGCATGATTCTAGTTATTAAATCAGTAGAAAAGATGAACATGTAGCTAGCAGACCAGGGTTTATTTTCTTGGGTACAAATATGTTGAAATTTCTAATTTTGAATTATGCAAAAAGATGGACCTTTTACAGGTTGGGAACAACACTCCAAATGAGGGGTAACCCTCATTGGAAGAACATAACAACCCACTGTAAAAAATGAGCACCTTAGTATTCATATTAGTTGATGAAACTTTCCCCAAGAACTATGCATCTATCAAGTATTAAATGGTAAAAAACATGTCAAAAGAATTTTGTGATGTTTCTAAACTTATATCTTCTTTATTAATTTGACCCCTTATTTAGAAAAGTTGTTCCAAATATAATATATTTTTCACTTTTGAGTTAAAAATCTTAATTTTTTTTTCAACAGTAAAACGACCCCTTGTTTTATGGACAGTCCTTCATTTAAGAGACACCACTCATAATGGGAGGGGGGGGGGGGGGTCCCAACCTGTTTGTTGGTCTTTGTGAAAAAAAGAATAGTACATGGTGCTTTAAATGATTTAATTGAATACAAAATTAACGTATTATGTCAATAAACTAGTGAAATAACTACTATCTTTATGGTAGTACTGCATCATTGAATTTTGGCAATCAGCCATGCTTTTATCCTTAATCTGTGTTTAATTGATTGCCGAGTTTATGAGCTTCGGTCCTTGCTTGGAAGTTGGTAGATGAGATGAAATCTAATAATTTACATAAACGAAAGAGTACATATTTACGATAGTGATTGTTTTTCAATCCTAATTTACAATTAAAAGATTCAGATGCTTAATCATGTGTAAAAATCGATGTCAAGAATCGGAAGTTGTTATGAAATTGTAATGCACAGAAACGGATGCGGCATACGGAGATTGTAACGGTTGTAAAGTCGACACCATAGGTCTTCAGAAGACTTGAAGTCTTCTTCCTCCAAAAACCACCCAGTCCTCGACATTGAGCAATGAACATAAAAATAAGGTCAAGGTTAAATAAATAATGCCCAACGTGTATGTGCAATATATATACCTATTGCTTAAATATTTGCGATATGGACTTAACTGAATTGTTCGCTGATCCATGAAATGAGGTAAAGTAAAAATTGCCTGAATGGCATGAGGACCTTATTGAATAGCTACCGCTCTTTGACCGTTTTTTTTTTCCTTTTTTCTAAAGTGTGCACTGTAATGAAATCATAATCTTTCAGTCAGTTTAATTGAAGTCTGGAGCTGGCCAGTGGCGGATCCAGAACTTTTCCTAAAAAAAAGGGGGGGGGGCTCCAGTCATGCTTCAATGATTCCCTATATAATCAACCAAATTTTTCCCACCAAAGGGGGGCGCCCCCCCCCCCCCCCCCTGGATCCGCCTATGGAGCTGGCATGTCAGTTAACTGCTAGTAGTCTGTTGTTATTTATGTATTATTGTCATTTTGTTTATTTTCTTTGGTTACATCTTCACTGTGTCTAAACCACACCGGCAAAATTTGTTCGGACTCGATGGTATCTAACATCCGGCACAATGACGGAACATTAATAGACAGAAGAAAGCTAGGTTTCTCCTTATTTTCTTATTTTTTTTTATGATATCGAAGAATATAAATACACATACAACTATTTTCTATTGTGATATGCAATATTTTCTACAACCGTTCTATATTAATGGAAAAATAAGTAAAAATGCACGTCAAAATGACGAATTGAGTGAACCTTGCCTCGAAATTGTTTAATTTCTCTTTAAACTGTTCACATTGTACGGAAAGAAAGGTACGGGAAGATAGATATTGACACGGAGATTGCAAATTTAGTTATTATGAGCATCTCAATAATTGTAACTCTGTGTATGGAACGAAAGAAATGGGTCATGTCAAAATGGAACTGGCCGGTTTCGTCAATTTATACAACCCGGTTTCGTCGTTGATTTCAAAATGCATAACCCGGTTGGGTCAAAAAAAAAAAATCATAATCGCATTACATTATAATTGATTATTTAACTTCAGCGTTCAAAATGAGTTTTGTGGGTCGTTCGAAAACAAGTTCGTTCACCGGACAGCGGCTTATTATTTATATGAGTCTCAGATTCAAATAAATAATAAGCAAATTCCTACTCTTATAGAACACAAATATTTTAATTTTACTTTGCATTCCGAACTTTTTTAACAGCATATTGAGATTAAAGCTCTCTAAATATGCGTTTTCTATATGAGTTATGGGAAAATATGTTGAACATGTTTAAACTTGAAATTAAAGTTTACGGTCTTAAAAATCGAAACACACAATTGATATGTGATTTTCTCGCACAAAAGAATGGACACCTTTATAAGTAATCTACTCATTCCATGTATGTAATCTTTTCTACCATCGTTAAAAATAAATCTTCTTAAGGATAAACGTTGATAATAAGACATATGTATATGCATGCATAATCGACATAGAAAATGAATGTAGGATTACAACTACCATGCATTAAAATAAAATTTATTTATCACTAATTGTAACTATACTGCTATGTACAAATTAGTATAATAGTCTCAGGTCATCGATAAAATTCAATAATAATTATTTTGTTAACATTATTAAAAAAACCGAGTCTGTACTGTCGCCATTGTGTTATGATGATCGTACACTGACGTTGGTCAATATATTTTGACAATATATACGGACAGACGGATTCAGTTTATTTCAAAGTGGGCGTATTTCGAACAACCTTTACATACCGCCGAGCGTAGCGAGTCGAACAATATTTTGATTATTTTTTGCTTTACAAAATCGTTAAATACAGGAATCAATATAGTTTTGGCAACCGAAGGTGGGGTCGGGGCGTGCAACCTATACGTCATCTAGATTCACCACTGATCTTATAAAGTGTATACCGAATTAAAATATTGTAAGAAATGAGAAAACAGGGACACCCGGGAAATCGGATTATGTGAGTTGGATTATGTTTATTATAATAAATGCCGAATATCAAGTTCTTTTTATCGATTTCTATACATTTTTCTCAAATATATATAAAAGTTATATAGGAAAATGATAAGGCAGACAAATATACAAATAAATCGACTTGGCCGATATCCTAATAAAACTTATTGACCTTTAATTACGATTTTTTTTTTTCATTTCTTTGCGTTTTTACACGCCCGTCCCAATTTTGACAGGACGTATTATTGTATACACCCGTCTGTCCGTCCGTCCTTCCATCCGTCCGTTCCTCCATCTATCAGTCATTCGGTCCGTCCGTCTAGCTATCCGTCTATCTTTATGTCCAGCGTAAACATGTCGCACCGTAACTTGAGCTTATCTAGTTTTCATGAAACTTAACAAAGTTATTTCTTGAAATGGTCAAATGATTTGTAAACCTTTTAGTGAAAATCAAATTAAATCTTTTTGAGTTACAAAACTTTGTAAGTAAAACAGGAGTGTTTTTTTTTGTTAACATGTCGCGCCATATCTCAAAATGATTTATCATTATTGCATCAAATTTTACACACTTCTTGGTAATATAAATCTTAACTTCTGCATACTTTAAGGTGATGTTTTAAATTTTGTTTTTTAAGCGTTAATTAGGTTTTCTTTGTTAAAAAAAAAAAAGGGGGGTCACATACTGCGATGTATCTCAAAACCTATATATAAAAAATATCATAATGTTAATGTTAAAAAAATAATTAGATATCAGTGTTTGCTATTGAGTATTTATATTCCATTTAAAATTAGTTTGAAGATCAGTGAAATAACGGATACGACTTTCATTAGGAAAATGTGTAGTACTATAATTACCTATGTAAATAAATGTAAACACGCCAAGTTTACTTTATAATACATATATATTTAATTTCTTTCGAAAGACAATGTTCAGATCCGTGTTAACGTTGCTTTTCATTAATTGTTGGGTTTTAAAAAAATATAAAAAACCGGGTGATATATATAGACGAAACCGGGTGTTGTGTAGTAAACAACAATGACGAAACCGGTGTATTTTTATTTGACATGACCTATTTCTTTCGTTCCATACACATAAATATTACAAGTATTGAGATGCTCATAATGACTAGTTTTGCAATCTCTGTGTCAGTATCTATCTTCCCGTACCTTTCTTTCCGTACAATGTGAACAATTTAAAGAGAAATTAAACAATTTCGAGGCAAGGTTCACTCAATTCGTCATTTTGACATGCATTTTGACTTATTTCTCCGTTAATATAGAACGGTTGTAGAAAATATTGCATATCACAATAGAAAATAGTTGTTTATGTATATATATTCTTCGATATCATTAAAAAAATAAGAAAATAAGGAGAAACCTATCTTTCTTCTGTCTATTGATGTTCCGTCATTGTGCCGGATGTTAGATACTATCGAGTCCGATCAAATTCTGCCGGTGTGGTTTAGACACAGTGATCTTCTGACATCAGACTCGGACTTCTCTTGAACTAAATTTTAATGTGCGTATTGTTATGCGTTTACTTTTCTACATTGGCTAGAGGTATAGGGGGAGGGTTGAGATCTCACAAACATGTTTAACCCCGCCGCATTTTTGCGCCTGTCCCAAGTCAGGAGCCTCTGGCCTTTGTTAGTCGTATTATTTTAATTTTAGTTTCTTGTGTACAATTTGGAAATTAGTATGGCGTTCATTATCACTGAACTAGTATATATTTGTTATGGGGCCAGTTGAAGGACGCCTCCGGGTGCGGGAATTTCTCGCTACATTGAAGACCTGTTGGTGACCTTCTGCTGTTGTTTTTTTCTATGGTCGGGTTGTTGTCTCTTTGGCACATTCCCCATTTCCATTCTCAATTTTACTAACTATGTACAGGAGCTACCATTTGATTTTAGTAGGGGCTTATTTTTATGTTCATTGCTCAATGTCGAGGACTGGGTTGGGTTTTTTTTTATTGTCGAGCCTGCGACAAAAGTCGCAGAATGCTTTTTTATTTCTCTCCATTTGGTCCTGCCCTTCTTTATTAGTTTATCCTGCCTCTTTTTTTCAAAATTCATCCTGGCCTCTCCTCCCAAAAAAAATCAAATGGTAGTTACCGAATGCTTTTACTTATCTACATGTGTATAGTCTGAATTTCAAGTTCTATCAGAACCGATTGCCGATCAAACCAGGTGTACCACAGGGCGCAGCTCATACAACCGCAGAGGTCGAACCCAGAACAGTTGGGGCAAGTATGGACACAACATTCAAGCTCGATACAGCTCTGCATTTTGGGTTGTGATAAAAATTTTGACGTACAAGTTTCTGACACAAAACAAATTTCCAAAAACTGGAAACAAACTTTTTTTCCCAAAAAAAACATAGCCCCCCCCCCCCCAGAAAATCAAATGGTTGCTGCCTAAAAAAAATCTATGATGCACACATAAAATATTCATTTTAGAGAAAAGCACTTCTCCCTTTACCACTAGGATTCAATGAATTCAAATAAGAGAAAAAGAATTTTATTTGTTGATGCACACTTGTTCATAAACCTCTATGTGTCCTGGAAAATAAGAATTCACAAATTGGGGTTTTTACCCACCATTTTCTTTTGTAATTGGGTGATAAAGTTTTTTAGTTGCATTATCAATTCCAATTCACCCCTCAAATTAATATCAAATTGGGTTTTTCACCACCAAGCTCCTTAATGTATTGGTTTTTCTCATCAAGACAATATTGAATATTTAGGTAATATCAATCCCAGATGTTTCTCCATCTTAAATATGTTTCGTTCTTTGTATATATGTGCTATAGCTGTTATATTGTTTCATTCACAGACTAGCATTTGTAGGTTTAATTTGTGTCCCATAGTAAATAAACTCGAATTTATACTTGAATGTTTTTGTTTTATTCAATTTACATAAATCTGGATCAAGTTGTACCTTATAAGAACTTTTGGTTTCCGATGCTTTCCAACTACATAACATGTCATAATTGATTTGGCCTTTCACTTTTTCCAACGGATTTTGTTTTTGACGAAACCCCATGTTTATTAGCAATGTTCTCGTTAAGGTCACAAACACGCCCTTGCGTTCGATAGATGCTTCCTAAAAACACTGGCCGAGTCTTGTTATCATCATAACTTTCCCTCAGCTATTCAAAAGAAGCTGAAAACATGCTTCTATTCAATATTTTTACCGGACATTCACTTTCATTTAAATTCAATATATGTTATGATGAACCCCTAGCAATCCGAGAAAAATATGACAACATGACACACGCTAATTGGATAAACGCAGCGAAGATCGAAATGTTTTCAAAAACATGTGTACCTTTTGAGCAACTGAATATTCCAACAGGGAACCATTTCAGCTACTTAATGCAAGGATCTATTTTTAGAACGAAAGGACATCTCCAATTATAATTATTATAAAAATAGATTTATGCCACGACTGTAAACAGATAGGGGTAAATAACGCAAACAGTAGCCAATTAAAAAGGGTTGAGAACTCATGGCTTTGGCAATGCAAGGATCTATTTTTTAGAACGAAAGGACATCTCCAATTATAATTATTATAAAAACAGATTTATGCGACGACTGTAAACAGATAGGGGTAAATAACGCAAACGGTAGCCAATTAAAAAGGGTTGAGAACTCATGGCTTTGGCATCTAATTGGGTTTTCCTTTGAATTAATTGGGTTATTGAACCCTGCAATGGGCAATTGCATTGGTTTTTTCTTATTTGTATTGCGTGATTACTCAAATACGCAGCTTATCTGGAGCTCTGCAAGGGAAGTTCTTTTCAAGAAATTGAGACAGAAGGGTAAAATCAAGAAACCTTAAGCATTCCTTAAACTTTAAATACAATGTTCAACATTTCTGAATGTATGGAGCGCCAATTTCCCAAAATTTTTCGCTCGTCTTTGAATATTCTTCACTTTACCTTAATTTTAAGTGCCTACGACATTATCCTAGTGTTAACCAACATTTAAAGGAATGTGCGACCTTTGTTAAGATACAAGTTTTCATTGTACAAGTTTACCAGTGCATAGTCTGACGACGATGTAAAACTTATCAGAGACAAATATTCTCTTTATAATTACAAGGTCTTTAAAATAGTTATTTGGCACACATGTTCCCCTTCTCTCATCCATTGATATATATATTTGATCAAAAAGGGCAAGTATTTACACATTAAGCACTTCCAAGACTGGGTGAATGGAAGAATGACCATCATTTCTATGATACTGGTATCATGGTGTGCAGAGAACAATAATTGAAGAAATAGATTCTACTGGGGTGGTGGGTTAAAATCTATCTATAAGTACATGTATCTTTAGTTAAACACCATATTTATCCACAAGATTAACAGTGTTGTTGAGTTGCTGTTTCATTAATGCATATCCCATTTCTTCACTTGTGTTGTTTGATATGATGTGTGTAAGCATGATTAGTGAAAATGTCAAAAAAATATGTTACTACCATCACTGTATTATATAATAATTAAGGAGACATCATTTCAACTACTATTGAAATTCAACTGATCTCAAGCTACGTATAATCTAAATCTGCCCTTCTATTATAAACTTTGAATAAACAAAAACTTGACATTTCACTATTTGGATTTCATTCAACACATAAAATGTCTTGACATGTATTTAATACAAAATAAATACACAGGCAACATAAGCTGCAGCCACATCCATCTCTGTATATACCATTACTGAAAAAAATAATAAATAAATAATATTAGTAACATTTCCCTACTCAACTCACTAATTCACAACTGTATGTTAAACATTTCATTTTGTTACTTCATTATTCCAAAAAATGTCCTTTATAATATTTTTGGCACATTTGCTTAAAAGTAGAACAAGGATGAAGCATCAGAAAACATTTATATATGACCAAACATTACATTTTCCTTCATGTTTTTTAAGCTTAAATTTACTAGTTCACATTTAAATTGTTGAAAGATAATTAATTTAGCTGCAGTTTGTTTTAGATAATAAGTTATTCAGCAGATCATTTATCTTTGATAGGCCACATTTAAAAGAATGTCTATTTCCCCTCTCCTGGTTCTATCGATCCTTGTAAACAGACCAGGCAGGCTGGTCCTTTTTTTTAACTGGATGTCATAGCGTGTTCACATGGATGGTTTGACATCCAGTTGAAGCCACTTATCAGTTGTTTGTGCTCAATTTGAGTGTATTTATTTAGATTATCAATCCTTTTGCTTTCAATGTCAGAATGGAAATAAACTATTTCAGGAATTAAAAAAAATATGGGTTTTTTTGGTGGAAAATATTTGACAAGCTGAAGTGGGCTTATACTTGACCCGGTTGGGGAGAGGGGAAACAAACATAATTTTTATTTGGCCCTATGTCAGATATCTAATAGCTGTGCTGTGTGCAGATAAGGAAAAATGGAAAATCAAATGGCTAAAAAAGGTGTGCATATACATGTAGTTTGATGCAATCAATTGATAAAGCTATGCTTCCCAAAATGAAAGTAATAAAAATCACACGATTTATTCAGTCTTATTACATGTAATTAAAGTATTGAGATTAGAATCTCAAACTTAAATCATAAATAATGTAGCAAACATTATAATGAATAGCAATTCTATATATCCATCAGATTTACTTTCAAAGAGTAAAACAGCAAATAGACTTGGATCTAAGAGATAAAAGATTGATATTTGTGACCTATTCTTCCATTTCAATGAGACTTGAAAGTAATATTGAGACAATTTTGAAACTTGCATTAATCTTGAAATAACATAAAATCCAGATACACTAAATATGCCATCAGAAAAAGACAATGGTTGTCCATTAGATCCATTATGGGTATAAATAAACTGTAGATACAGAAACATATACATCCTTATGTAATTTTGATAGTAAATTGCTAATCATGTTGAATTTTAACCTAAATACGCAAAAATCAGTCAATGAGCCACAACTGAAGGTGCAGGACCATAAAAACCTCCCATGTTAATCAGGAATGGTAATTCATACAAATAATCCTTCAATTATTATAAGTCGTTCCCTTTAAACTGACATAAACACAACCTAGAAAATGAAAGTTTCAAAGTGAGGTTGTGAGGCCATATCCTTATTCAAATAAGAATTTCAAATGACTAAACTGTTATAAGACGAACCAAAGTTTCAAAATTGCCACAAATGATAACTGATAAAAAAAAAACCTCTAAAAATAAAATGAACAACCTAGTGCTGTTCTTTTTTTCACAAATAAAAAACCAAGGTTAATCATGAAAAACATTATTTCTAAAATTATGTTTAAAGAAGCAAAGAAATGCAGTGTTGTAATCTAAACTTCTACATTTTAGGTAAATACTGTTTCAAATACAAAATACATCAATAACACATTAAAATCTGCTGATCTTGTGTGAGAGACAACATTACAGACACATGTATACACAGTAAAAGGACAAGAAAAGTTACAATTGAGGGTTTGACACATTTAAAATTAAATCATATCTTGCAGATACTTTTTTTTAAACTGTAAAACTTGTTTTATATTGTAATGAGCTTAGGGCTTTTCCAGAAAAAAATGTATGGGGGGGTTGGAAGGCACATTATATTAATAATACATGGGTGATGGGTATCAGAGCAACTTTTTACACTATAATTCTCAATTACAATTGTCTCGGTGGCGGGTGCTGACAAAAAACTGCCTTCCAACCCCCCCCCCCATACATTTTTTTCTGGAATGGCCTTTAATAATTGTTTTAATAACTAGAATTATATTTGATCACAATAGATTGGCTGTCCTTCCCATTATGAAAGTTATACCCCCACCACCCAAAAATAAATTGAAGGGAAGCATTTTTTTTTAAATGTGAAAGATAGAATTTAAACATCACTTTTTACATAAGACATGATGCATTTTAGTAAAATGTCAAGTCTAATGATTTTTGATCATTTTTTTCTGTTATTTTTTCCTAATGTAAATTTTTTTTGGAATTTCATGATGGTTCCATAAAAACTTATTTAGTCTTTATTCTATTAAATTAAATGAGCTTTTAAAAAAAAAGACCTTCATTAAAAATCCTTAAATATAAAATATAGACAGTTTTGTCTTTATCAAGTGTCAAACCCTATCAAACAGATTAGCCTATGACTTGCTCTTCAGATACTGGACACTTCAGTCCATTCTTTTTTAAAGATGTTTTTTCTTTAATCAATTTTAGTTTTCAACTTGCACATGTATATAAAATGTCTGAGAAACATTTGCAGATTGGTGAAATAAGAACTGAGCATTTCTTCACAATTTGATTTTTGCCGAAAGATCTTTGCAACTGTAAAATCATACATAGACTGATACTGCAAAGTAATCAAATACTATGCTAACAATAACAGTACTATGGAATATTATCTTTATCTGATTTCTGCAACTATTTCCTATTCATATACAGGTAGTTAGTGTTAGAAATATTATTCACTTCAAAACAGATTTAACTTTGGGAAAGAAATCAAACATTCACTATAAATCATCATAGACTTTTTTCTAGGTTTTATGAACAAGCATATACAGGAGCACCTGTTTATGAATAGTATTAATGATAAGAAAGGATTTCACTCTGAAGATAGATATATATACAAGCCACTCAAGTCTTACCATCTGTAATCTGTATGTTTACTTCTGAAAAGTGGGAGTTATAATGACATACATGGAAAAATTACAGTTGCAGTACTCAGTAAAATGATATTTAACCTATAATGCAACTCTAATGTAAAACATACAAATTTCCATTCAATAGTCAGTGTACTGCATGAATTTCTGAAAATACATATTTTTCATGGGAAAGAACATCCAAGTGTTATTTCCTATATTAAAATATCTCAATCTAAAAAGTATTTTTCATGGGAAAGCACATCCAAGTATTGTTTCCTTTATCAAAATATCTCAATTTACAAAATACAGCTAGGTTTTCAGTTGCCAATGGTTGACGGACATTAAATAACTGTACAGAATGAATCGCATATCACATACTACATGTATTATCTAGTAACTGAGGAAAGACAAAAATGTATCCATTGTGTAAAACACGAGGACTAGATTGTGACACATAAACATGTATATAAATTCTGAACCATTACCAAGGAAATAAAATAACTGTTTTACCAAGAATGCATCGGATTACTTTTTCTGCCTTATATTGATTTCCTAATTGTACAAAATTATTTTTTTACCTTTTTGCCTGTTCCAACTTTGGCTTTCTTTGTTCCTCTGACCTTCTTTTGTCTGTTCTTTCTTTCTTTCCTCTGTTTTCTACCTGCTCTTTGAAGTTTTTCTGCTACACCATGCTGTTGATAGAAAAACATGTTATCACCAAATAAACAAATTATGTTCTTCTCCAAAAGCATATCTATTATAAAAAATTATTGAATTGCATACACAAACATGTACTTAACCTGTCCTTATTGTTGATAAAAATTAATCCTACATGTAGATTAAAGAACTTACTTTTTCTCATTTTAACAAGTACAAATTTGATAAATTTACTATTGTGTCTATAACATTACTTTTCACTGCACCAAACAGTTCAGTTATATATTAACCAGTAATTTTCAGCTGTTGAAATGCAAACTTAATAGCAATTTATTTTAACGAAACTAAAACAAATCATACTCGGATAAGTCTGTATTTAGGTTCAAATTTCTTGGCAAAGTCTAAGCTGTCATATATCAGTCCAAATCCAGTGGTCTTGCCACCTCCAAACTTTGTCTTGAATCCAAAACAGAATATTACATCGGGTGTGGTCTTGTACATTCTAGCCAATTTTTCACGGACATCAGTTTTGGCAACCGTCGCCTTGCCGGGATGTAGAACATCTACAATCTGAAAATAATTATGAATGCTAATTTAAAAAAATCTATTGCAAATGACAGAAAGGAAATACAGGTACAGGTAATGAATAGGAATACTTGCTCGTGTTTTTTTATTGTTGTATCCCAATTTTTCATAGGAAAATTGTCGAGATGATATTTGTATTAACAGCTGCTTCTTTGTGGCAAGGAATGCCGAGGTATGCTTTAACCAGGAAAAACACCACATTTTAATTGTTGTACATATATGTGGAGTCCTTTATTCAAATTAAAAAAGATGTGGTATGATTGCTAATGAGACAACTCTCCACAAAAGACCAAATGCAAAGGAATGTTCCTTAATGTTTAATGATTAGATTTATATTCAGTCCAATGTTTTGTTTGTATTACAATTTTTTGGAGATTGTTAACCACTTCCCAGGGTGGACTGCTGTATACAATTGCAGAGGTTTGTTTTCCTTTAGACAAACCTGACATTTTTCAATCTTCATGTACCATGATAAAACATTTTGAATACACTTCAACAGATTATCTAATGTCTATACATACCATCTGCTTCCGGCACAGCAGACGATTGGTCATAAATTTCCTAGTACGAATGGTGGCACCTTCACTCTGAAAAGTATACAACAGATAACATGAAATGATGATTTTTGACTCTAGGAGTCCA
>NW_027268991.1:0-5000 GCF_963676685.1 Mytilus edulis
CAACCAATAAATCAATGCATGTTTCCGTTTCATGTGTTAAATACGGGATCCAAGATGTTTTTTTTTCGCTTGTTTAAATTGAGCCTATCAAACGTGTTTAACCAGCCAACGTGTTTAAACTACGTGTTTAACCAACATGTTTAACCAACATGTTTACAACGTGTTTAACCAACCAACCAACCAACCAACCAATAAATCAATGCATGTTTCCGTTTCATGTGTTAAATACGGGATCCAAGATGTTTTTTTTTCGCTTGTTTAAATTGAGCCTATCAAACGTGTTTAACCAGCCAACGTGTTTAAACTATGTGTTTAACCAACATGTTTACAACGTGTTTAACCAACCAACCAACCAACCAACCAACCAATAAATCAATGCATGTTTCCGTTTCATGTGTTAAATACGGGATCCGAGATGGTTTTTTTTTCAGCTCGTTAAAATTGAGCCTATCAAACGTGTTTAACCAGCCAACTTGTTTAAACTACGTGTTTCACCAACATGTTTAACCAACATGTTTACAACGTGTTTAACCAACCAACCAACCAACCAACCAATAAATCAATGCATGTTTCCGTTTCATGTGTTAAATACGGGATCCAAGATGTTTTTTTTTCGCTTGTTTAAATTGAGCCTATCAAACGTGTTTAACCAGCCAACGTGTTTAAACTACGTGTTTAACCAACATGTTTAACCAACGTGTTTAACCAACCAACCAACCAATCAATCACTTAATGTACGTTTCCGTGTCATGCGTTTAATACGGGATGCAAGGTCTCTTGAGGTTTTTTTTCCCTTGTTCTAAGTGACCCTATCAAACGTGTTTAATCAACCAACCAACAAACCAACCAACCAACCAATCAATCAACCAACTTATCAATCAATCAATATGTATGACTGTTTATTTATGACAGTATATTGAAGGAACAAACTCTCAATTATTCAAGAAAATTTTTATTTTATTATTGTTCTTACATCTCTTCTGAAAAAAAATCCACATATTCTCTGAAACTACAAAGTCCAATCGACCTGAGAATTTGCAGTCAGCAGGGCATACATGTACTGCAGGTTCATAAAAAAACTTTTTGCAGATATCTCTCAAGACTTTTCCTAGAAAAAAAAAATGGCAATGCAGTAAAAATCGCTTGCTAGGTCCGTAAATCTCAGTAAAAACCTACAATAAAATGTCCGCTCCGAGATTGAAATACTAATCTGTGTTACAAACAGGTGCTGAAAAATGGACATTATCAAAAAATAATTATTAAATGTGTTTTAAAGTTACACCGGATCGATTAAATCCAAAACATGCACTGCTGGCGAACTGTGATCAAAATGTCAATTTCCTACAATGACAAAAGAAATAACATTGTGTACATTCCATCTCTAGACATGTTGTCTGTTCAAAGTCCCGACCTAAAAAGAAATAAAAAGACTAAGTTTTTCTTAATATAAACCCGCGTCACGTGATGTCTCCTCAATCTTGCGCGCGCGCTGTATCTAAAATAAAAGAAAAACTTTCCAAACTAAACATGACACTTCTCCGGTAACATAATAATATAGACCCCATACCAAAGCAAACAAACAAACAAATAAACAAATACCCCCCCCCCTTTTTCCAAATCAATCAATAAAAAAAAATCAATTATCCATTCATCAGAGGGGAAAGACTGCCTAACAATTGTTTTCAAAACAATTGCTTTATATTTATTATTAAGTCTTTCCACTTTTCTGTGGAAAGACTTATTGTTTTTGTTCTGATTATTATTATTATTATTATTATTATTATTTTTTTTTTCCGCCAAATTTTGTTCTTGCGATAAATGTTTGCTTCGCAATATGTCGCTTAGATATTTCTCATATTGTATCGTATAGTTTATGCGCTTTTAAATTTCACCCTGCTAAGACGAACAATTTTCTCTGTAAGAGTTATCTCCCTATTCACTGTTTATCATGTGTGTGCATCTCCCTTCGTAAAAAAAAAGATAGCGACAAAATTCTTTTTACAAATTGTTCGTTACATCCTCAGAAAATTTTGGCTAATTTGGATCGAAGCGATTCGATGAAATTTTATTGGAGTTATCTATCTTTACGGAATAAATTTGTCGGTATGTTTTTTTAACTCATAAACCGTTAACCGTATAACCCTGGAATGTTTTTATTTGAGTCCCCTGGGTCCTAACTTAGAAAATTAGGTCAAGGTCAAAGGTCAAGGTCATATTTTAGATTTTCATATCTCTTTGATTTCCCTATAATTCTTGAATGGTTATAGATACAGAAAATTTAAGCAGTGAAAAATGTTAAATACTTCAAGGGGCAACTTTTTCACATTATGACTATATTGATTTTACCATCATGTAAGGGACATAACTCCCATCGATGGTTTTTTAAAAAGCCATTTTTAGGCAAAACTCTTAAACAAAAGGTCCTTGACCCATAGGGTCTTTTGCAATGACCTTGTGGAGCAATGGTCACAAGGTCAAAGGTCAAGGTCATCAAATTATGTGGTTTTGGCACTATTTAAACAGTTTTATGTGTGTTTAATTTCAACCAACCAACCAACCAACCAATCAATCAATCAATCAATCAATGCATGTTTCCGTTTCATGTGTTAAATACGGGATCCAAGATGTTTTTTTCCAGCTTGTTTAAATTGAGCCTATCCAACGTGTTTAACCAGCCAACGTGTTTAACAATATGTTTAACCAACGTGTTTAATCAACATGTTTAACCAACGTGTTTAACCAACCAACCAACCAACACCAATCAATCAACCAATCAATCAATCAATCAATCAATCAATGCATGTTTCCGTTTCATGTGTTAAAATACGGGATCCAATTTTGAGCCTATCCAATGTGTTTAACCAACGTGTTTAACCAACCAACCAACCCAACCAACCAACCAACCAACCAATCAATCAATCAATGCATGTTTCCGTTTCATGTGTTGAATACGGGATCCGAGATGGTTTTTTTTCGCTCGTTAAAATTGAGCCTATCAAACGTGTTTAACCAGCCAACGTGTTTAAACTACGTGTTTAACCAACATGTTTAACCAACATGTTTAACCAACATGTTTACAACGTGTTTAACCAACCAACCAACCAACCAACCAACCAATAAATCAATGCATGTTTCCGTTTCATGTGTTAAATACGGGATCCAAGATGTTTTTTTTTCGCTTGTTTAAATTGAGCCTATCAAACGTGTTTAACCAGCCAACGTGTTTAAACTACGTGTTTAACCAACATGTTTAACCAACATGTTTACAACGTGTTTAACCAACCAACCAACCAACCAACCAATAAATCAATGCATGTTTCCGTTTCATGTGTTAAATACGGGATCCAAGATGTTTTTTTTTCGCTTGTTTAAATTGAGCCTATCAAACGTGTTTAACCAGCCAACGTGTTTAAACTATGTGTTTAACCAACATGTTTACAACGTGTTTTAACCAACCAACCAACCAACCAACCAACCAATAAATCAATGCATGTTTCCGTTTCATGTGTTAAATACGGGATCCGAGATGGTTTTTTTTTCGCTCGTTAAAATTGAGCCTATCAAACGTGTTTAACCAGCCAACTTGTTTAAACTACGTGTTTCACCAACATGTTTAACCAACATGTTTACAACGTGTTTAACCAACCAACCAACCAACCAACCAATAAATCAATGCATGTTTCCGTTCATGTGTTAAATACGGGATCCAAGATGTTTTTTTTTCGCTTGTTTAAATTGAGCCTATCAAACGTGTTTAACCAGCCAACGTGTTTAAACTACGTGTTTAACCAACATGTTTAACCAACGTGTTTAACCAACCAACCAACCAATCAATCACTTAATGTACGTTTCCGTGTCATGCGTTTAATACGGGATGCAAGGTCTCTTGAGGTTTTTTTTCCCTTGTTCTAAGTGACCCTATCAAACGTGTTTAATCAACCAACCAACAAACCAACCAACCAACCAATCAATCAACCAACTTATCAATCAATCAATATGTATGACTGTTTATTTATGACAGTATATTGAAGGAACAAACTCTCAATTATTCAAGAAAATTTTTATTTTATTATTGTTCTTACATCTCTTCTGAAAAAAAATCCACATATTCTCTGAAACTACAAGTCCAATCGACCTGAGAATTTGCAGTCAGCAGGGCATACATGTACTGCAGGTTCATAAAAAAACTTTTTGCAGATATCTCTCAAGACTTTTCCTAGAAAAAAAAAATGGCAATGCAGTAAAAATCGCTTGCTAGGTCCGTAAATCTCAGTAAAAACCTACAATAAAATGTCCGCTCCGAGATTGAAATACTAATCTGTGTTACAAACAGGTGCTGAAAAATGGACATTATCAAAAAATAATTATTAAATGTGTTTTAAAGTTACACCGGATCGATTAAATCCAAAACATGCACTGCTGGCGAACTGTGATCAAAATGTCAATTTCCTACAATGACAAAAGAAATAACATTGTGTACATTCCATCTCTAGACATGTTGTCTGTTCAAAGTCCCGACCTAAAAAGAAATAAAAAGACTAAGTTTTTCTTAATATAAACCCGCGTCACGTGATGTCTCCTCAATCTTGCGCGCGCGCTGTATCTAAAATAAAAGAAAAACTTTCCAAACTAAACATGACACTTCTCCGGTAACATAATAATATAGACCCCATACCAAAGCAAACAAACAAACAAATAAACAAATACCCCCCCCCCTTTTTCCAAATCAATCAATAAAAAAAAATCAATTATCCATTCATCAGAGGGGAAAGACTGCCTAACAATTGTTTTCAAAACAATTGCTTTATATTTATTATTAAGTCTTTCCACTTTTCTGTGGAAAGACTTATTGTTTTTGTTCTGATTATTATTATTATTATTATTATTATTATTTTTTTTTTCCGCCAAATTTTGTTCTTGCGATAAATGTTTGCTTCGCAATATGTCGCTTAGATATTTCTCATATTGTATCGTATAGTTTATGCGCTTTTAAATTTCAC
>NW_027268992.1:0-42256 GCF_963676685.1 Mytilus edulis
AAAAATAATTATTGTATTTTAAAATATTTATTATAATTATATTCTAGCGTTTATATAGTAGATTTTTTCACCCTAGTAAAACTTATCAAAAATAAAGATAAAGTTTTACTAGGCAGAAACAATTCTCTTTCCAAAAAAAAAATGCAATTATTCATTAAAAACTAATTTTTCACTCACATGACTTAAAGAAAAGCTTCAAATGACCCAATATGATGTAAATTTTATAAGTTTTCATTGAAACCTTAGTGGAGACAGTAAACTTTTATATGGAATTCATCATCTTGAAAACTTCATTTTTTTCATTTATTTAAACAAAAGTAAGGTACCCCTAAATTTGTATCTACTGAAATTTTGAGGAAATGAGAGGTATACGATGAGACTTTTTAAGGCAGACAAAGTCATTAGTGGTATTTAGCATCATTTAAGTCATTGACACAGTGAAGATTTTCTTCTTCTATATACATGAAATTATAGAGTAAATGTTCGGGTTTTTTTTTCAAACATTAATAGCCACATGATAGAAATCCCTGATAAGAAATTTTTTTTTAAGAATTGTGTTGCAAAGTTTCATTAAAAATTTATTTTCATTAATTAAATTTTATAAAAATAAAAGACATGGCATATATCATGTATATATTACAAGAAAAACTTCAATAAGGATTATCTTCCACATACAGGTGTGATACAGGTAAACAAAACTATTTCCCTAAACTTGTGTATTACTTATCTAGTGAATTTGAAAGGCCATGTGATTTAAAGTTTTACATGATGCTGTGTAATTTACATAGGATGTTATTTAAAATTTATTATTTTCTGAACAGGTGTGATGTTACATGTATTAATTAGTGTGTCCCATGGAGGAGATGTTACTTAATAGTTTACCCCTATTTAATGAATATTATGTCTTAAAAGTTATAGTTTATAAATCTTAATATACATATAAATCTGACAAATTATAATAAGTATAGATTAATTACGAATTATAAAGACAACAGACTTAATTCTGGAAAAAAAATATGAATATTTGTAATTTTGTGATTTTGTACATTTGTAGGCTGTTGTTACTTCAGTCAAGGACGTATAACTAACATAATCTAATATACGTCCTTGCTTCAGTTAAAAAGATAGTTACATAACATAAGAATAAACACATCTTTAATACCAAAGCATAGACATGCTATGGCTAAATTAACAATATTTATAACATATAAAACATCATACATACATACAGTAGAGAACAATAGTATAAACAATGACATAGAAAGTAATGTGACTGTGGACATGATAGACAGATCTAATATTCCATGCAGATTTTACATTTACACATCATTTAATCGTTATAGCCTCACTACATTGTATGAACAACCAATATTAAGTGTATGAGATTTGTGAATTTTTTAAAAATAAATTTAACAAACATGTGACTTCAGCACTGAAACTTTGTTCCTTAAAATCATTTGGCCTGAGAACAAAGTTATTTCTTAGTGAATTTTTTTGACACATTAATTCAAATTAAAAGAATACTAGTGGCACAAATAATATTAAATTAATAGACACTTCTACCAGCTCTAACTCAAAATATTGACAATTAAAATTCAGTTTGACAGTTTAATCCGATGTAATAAAACTTGACCTTTTCACACTGGACCAAAACACTACTAATCACTACCCATTTTTTGACATGTAATTACATCTACTTGATATTTCAATCATTAGATATCAAGTAAAATGAAAGTTATACACTGTTCACACTAGGGACTATATTTCTAGACAACAAAAACCTAAGGACGATAACTGTGTCCTTCGACCTAACAGGACAGAAAAACTTGACCTATCCTTATAAAACTTTGTGTATCCTAAGCTTAGGAAATTATGAGAGAGTTGACCAAAAGAAGTTTGCTATTTTGGTCAAGAGATGATATCTTCTTGTTATGTATTTCTAAATGTCCTTGCTGAAATTCATTTTTATAGTAATTTTTCTTGAGGCAATTACCATGATAAGCATATATGTACATTTTTAACTCATAGTTTAAATTTACAAAAGTTACTGAGAAATTAGTCTGGCAGACTCTATAAAAACTGATTTTATCCAAAGGAGAATTTATATTTTCTGACTCTACCAGTTGCATAATAGTATGATATGTATTGGTACACATCCATATACCAACTTTCACATAAATTACTTGTAAGAATAGGACAAACCAAAGAATCAAATAAATGAACTGATCACATTCAGACCACTTATATATCCTGTCAGTAGAGTATATAACTTTTAAAACCTTTTTTGAAAAAATGAATAGAAAGATCTGAGTATCTTTGTTCAATTTGCTTGTGAACTTGGTAAAGTTGAAGCTGAGCTTCATGATTTATTAGCATGCCCTCTTAACAATATTCATAGGGAAGATTTTTTTCCAGACATTTCTATCAATTGTTATAAATTTAAATAAATCTAAATTTATATGCTCCTTTTGACCCTAGAAAAAGTAACTCTTACCAAGAAACTGGGCTGTTATATATTTGTGACTGTTTTGAATTTAAGAGATCCGGTATGAAACTAAGTCAGGTAAATAATTTGAAAAAAAATGCATTTAATTTAATTTAATTCACTATTCATACATGTCATAGGCAGATCCAGGGGGGGAGGGGGCTGGTGGCACGGGGCCCTCCTTTCTTGGGAAAAATTTGGTTGATTATATAGGGAATCACTGAAGCATGACTGGAGCGTGACCCCCTTAGGTCAGTCAGCACCACCCCCACCCTTTAAGAACAAGTTCTGGATCCGCCACTGTATTTCACATTATGTATGTGTTTTTTGGGCTGTTTCTGTCCAATTTCTATTTATATATATATATATGCCACTATTATTGTTGATGTAAATCAATAGTATCTGACTTTACGCCCTGTATGCATGTTTATCATGTGCAATTTGGAAAATAAAAAGATTCTAGTATTCTATATCTAACTTTGAGTCCTTTTCTGTACAGTACTGAGTAAGTATTGCCATGTTATATTACATGTATGAAAATAACACAAGTAATTATCATTTGCGGATCCAGGGGATGGGAGAGTATACACCTTATCGCTCTTTAGGTGTCAGACCACCAATTACTCCCTCCAATTTAGAACGTATGTAAAAGTAGTCCTACTTTGACACAAAATAGTGCTTTTGATGTCATTGTTTACTTAAACTAACCAACAAATTTTCAGAAATGAAACTTTTGGTGAAAGGGAAATATATTTAGACCATTTTGAGCCAAAATTCACTTGTCTATGAGTTTGCATTAAAAATTCAGGATTAATGCGCTACATAGTACACTAATTTAAGATTTCCAGAAAACCGGGAGTTATTTTGGTAGTACCTGTCTTTTCAAAATCAGAAATTTGTTACAAGACTTTAAACATTGGTTGAAAATTGGCATGTAGGAAGGTGATACATGTACAATTCAGGATATACCTGGTTTCCTTGAAGTTAAACTTAAGGTAAAATATTTAGAAAGCTGTGAAAATTGCAAAATTTGGTTGAACAGATAGGGATTTTTAATTGGTGGTATGACACCTTTAAGGGAAATGCGGTGAAACCCCAAATTCAGAAAACAATTGATTTTTTTTTACTTAACTGATCATATGAAGTGATAGTTGTCACATTTCAATCTTTTTGGGGGCAAAAAGTCACATATTGCAAATTTAGAGCCTTAGACCTGAATTTGTGCTATTTTTAGCTTTTCCCACCCTGACAATATGCTTTCACATAAAAAAATGTCCCAAATTGTTATAAATGCACAGCAAGATGTTTCTGTGGTATTAACATTGAAACATGGTTATTTTACCACCAAAAAAAGTTCTTGTCATCAAGATTTAATGAAATTATTTGATTTTTATCCCTTATATCATTGCGTCATAGCATGTATTTGGCAGATAACATAGCCTGATGTAAACATTGCAAAAACTCACAAAAATCCCATTTATTATCTCAAATGAAAGTTTTATGCCTTAAGTTGTATTAACTGATAGAAAATAAAAACATTTAAATGACCATGACTGCACTTTTGATCATTTAATAGTCCCATTACTTACACCAGGTGTAAAAAAGGGGGGTCAATATTCCTTGACTCTTCAATACCTTGAATTTTTTACTTAACCCATTGTAAAAATTGTGGAAAGTCTTTGAAGAAGTAGAACAAACAAGAAAAAAATCAACAAAACTGATCTTGATATTGAAAATTTATGTTCCTGTAGTCCAAAATGAAATTTTCCAGTATTTTCTATCAAAGTCATACATTACAGTCAGTTTAAATTGAGCTGTGAAATTTGTAATATAAGTCACATTATGCTCAGATAGGATGTTTCTGACTTCAAATTGACTAAGGATTAAGAATAAAGCAAAGCAAAGATTTCTGAGCAACTTTTTTGGCTCTTTAGGTGTCAGACCACCAATTACTCCCTCCAATTTAGAACGTATGTAAAAGTAGTCCTACTTTGACACAAAATAGTGCTTTTGATGTCATTGTTTACTTAAACTAACCAACAAATTTTCAGAAATGAAACTTTTGGTGAAAGGGAAATATATTTAGACCATTTTGAGCCAAAATTCACTTGTCTATGAGTTTGCATTAAAAATTCAGGATTAATGCGCTACATAGTACACTAATTTAAGATTTCCAGAAAACCGGGAGTTATTTTGGTAGTACCTGTCTTTTCAAAATCAGAAATTTGTTACAAGACTTTAAACATTGGTTGAAAATTGGCATGTAGGAAGGTGATACATGTACAATTCAGGATATACCTGGTTTCCTTGAAGTTAAACTTAAGGTAAAATATTTAGAAAGCTGTGAAAATTGCAAAATTTGGTTGAACAGATAGGGATTTTTAATTGGTGGTATGACACCTTTAGTCCATTCCTGGAAAAACAGTCATTTATACAACTTCCTGTTTAGGTCACAAGGGCCGAAAATGGAGGTTATCAGCAGTGGGCTGAAGGAGGAAAAACTTTAGAAAGTGATCATCAAGAAACTTTGATATAGAATGATCCACTTTTTTCGAAATTAAATTGAAGTAAAAAAATATTTTGTTTGAAGTATTTACGGTAGTTTGAACAGGTCTCATTAAGGGAAAGCGGTAATATTTAATTTTCCAAGCATTAGGTTGGCCTTTTGTGTACCCAAGACAGGTGAAGGAAGTCAAATTAGGAGCGCTGTGATTGGATGTTAGGGTACAAAATATTTTTTTATTTATCTATGAATAACTGCAGTGTGTAAATTTATAATTTAAATTTTAAAACCTATTGAAATATTTTCTAGAGAATTATTTGAAAAGGCTTCCAAAATTTCATAAATTTGGTGCAAAATGACGTTGGGCATGGATAACATAAACCAGCTCCATTGGAAATTGGTCGTGATACTATTTGGCTGCAATTTTTAGAATACAGTAATAAAGTTCTAACACCACACATAACTGTTTTAACCAGGTTTTTATTATAAAAATTGGTAAATTTAGAAAATGTTAGTATTGTCGCCTATGGCAGAATAAATAGTACCGTTTTCCCTTAAAAAGTGTCATGCATGGTGAATTGTTTAAACAGGATGAAAGAGTTGTGTAATTTTAGAACTTATCCGGAATGAATTAAATAGCGATTAGGTGTATTCCTGCGGTTGGAACCCCCTTTTTTGGCCAATCAATACATTTGAATGGGGAAATGTAGTTGGAACACCACCACCCCTTTTTAAAATGGCTGGATCCGCCTCTGAGTATTCTCATTTGTTGTATTTTCAACCCACTATCATATTTCGTGCATTGCATAGGGTAAACTCGACTTTCGCCTACTTTTAGATGATAAAACATAGGGTGCAAATTTGGCTGGTTCCATGATATCCAGTTTAGGGCAGGCAATCAGTCGGCTACACTGATTAAAAGATAGACGTTTAATTGCAGCACATGCAGTTATTTGATTAGCTGATTGTTGAGAAATTTGTCTTTTGATGGATTAATAATAAAAACAAACGTTTTGTTTGATAAACTAGTCAGCTTGGAATTAATAAAGCAATGATGTACGAATTGTAAATCAACATGAAAAGAACTTACAAATTCATTATTGTATTATACAGTTATCATGTAGCACCAATCAGAATAGATTAATGAGGGGATTTGAAAAATTAATTTTAAAACATCAAGTCTTGTGATTATTGTATTTACTTTAGAAGATGAAGCCTATGTCATATTACTGTGTCCTTTTTATGACGATTTTATAAAAAAAAAATTTGATGAAGCAACACATGAATTGTGATTTTATGTCTTTTGATGATAAAAGAAAAAGGTAAAATCACCAAAATACTGAACTTAGAAGAAAATCAATTCGGAAAGTCCATAATCACACAGCAAAATCAAATAACAAAACTCATCAAAAACGAATGGATAGAACTGTCATATTCCTGGCTTTTCAATTGTAGAAAAAGGGGGACCTGGTTTTATAGCGGTAACCCTTTCACTTTGATGACAGTCTCATTAAATTCCGTTATATTTACATTGATGCGTTAACTAAACAGACACAATAAATGAAATAGTCGAAAGATGGGTACAGCAGTTACGTATCATAGTATAAAAATTATAACAGAAAGTAGTGTTTTTATTTACAGATAATAATTTGATTCGTAGCTGTGCCAAAGCCAGTAATCTTATTTTATATAGACGTAGAAATGTTTTATACTGTAAATAATGTTCTTGTCAATATGTTTTATCAAGGATTTGTATACGGTATCTTACTATACAAATCCGTAGTTTTATAATACCTGTAGATGAATTCTTTATATAATGTTTTTAATGTTATAGTCTCTTGTAATTCTGTACATAATGGCTCTCTTTTTATATTTATATATTTTTACATTTAATGTTATGTTGCATTATATATTATTAAGAGATAAGACTTAAATAAAATATTGAATTGAATTGACCGCTTGTAGATCAGAGCGAATGGATACTGAGAGAACAGGTATCAAGGTGAACAAGTACTTGAGCGAACGTGAATCAGGACGAACTGACCCGGATTCACCCAAGATATATAGGAGATAAAGGGGGAGGGTTCCAACCACATATGTCCCCATAAAAATGCATTTTTTTGTTTATAATTCACAAGCAAAACGTATCTTATCGGAACTCACTAAACAAAAGTATGCATGATAACTGAACTGATCAAACGGACCACGGGGAAACGTGATGTAAAGCGAACGGGCTGTGTTCAGTATGATCTTCATTTATACGTATAATACTATATATCCATGCGATAATTTCGACCGGGTTTGATTTCTGATAGACTTTCTGTTAAAAGTTATGTTATCAACACCTTTTACCTCACTTGTTACTGATCAGATAATATTAAGATTATTTATAATTGCATATCACAAGACATTGTGTCATACATGTAGGCCAAGCGAAATCAAAAATATTAGATACAGTATATATGTATGCTGAACAGCTTAATATAAAATATCAAGAAATTAACAAAGAAAGAAAAAAAACACGAAATTGATCAATAAAATGAAGATAAAAACGACATTTCTTTTGAAAAAAATTGTTGAAAATTTCGATTTTTATGAATTTCAATTATTGATTTCACAATGCCTTGCTTCAAAAAATACAAAATAAACTAAAGAATTAAAATATAATTACCTTCTGTCTCTATTATGTGGCTAACTGTTTCTTCTTAGGAAAACTTCAAAATACTGATGAATTTCACAAATAGAAAATAAATAAAATATCGATACGTAGTTGCTAATCTGTCTAATGAGTACTAATTATGATTGATTTATTAAGATCATCAGTTTATAAAGATTTACCTTTAATCTATCTATTGGTTAATGAAATACTTATTAATCATTGGTTGAATTTTAAAATTATTTGAGAACTTTAGTAGACGCATGCGCATAACGTACATTTAGTTTTTTTAGGAACAAAATGAATTACTCAATAATTTGATGAACTTTCTGATAAATTAAAAAAAAAAACTATGTAAATTCATAAGTTAATAAAATAAATTATGAAAGAACAATTTCGAAGGAAATTAATTGAATTAGTTAAAAATTTATAAAAACAGTACCCCTTAAATACGTCTGCCTTCATCAAAGTTGGTGTCCCTGTTCCTTATGGAGTAACCTTTTTGTTTAATAATTCATTTACATTTTACATGTCCAAAAACGTTGCTTATAGTCTGAAGGCTCTGTCCCCTCCAACCTTTTTGAAACCATGGAGTCGCAATTTTGTCATCTTCACGCGGTTTCAAAATGTTCTTATATCTCAATATATTTCTGCATTAATTGTTTTATCCAAATAATCAGACGTTTAATGAATAAAAACATCTACATGTATACTTAATTATTTGCTTTTCGTTATGCAACACTAAAAACTTTTTAAAGTAACCTGTAAATTTTCCTTTGCGGGAAGTACAGTAATGATAATAGTTTAAGGGAAACTCATCACAGTTTGAAGAATGGTCTTGCCTTGATGTTTCTCTAGAAAAATTTTATTAAAGGAACACTAATTGTAAGCTGAAACTGGATATACATGTACTACCTAGGTACTTAGTTTTTACAGTACGTCGTACATGTGCAATTTGCTATCAGTGTATTGAAGACGAGTTCCATTTCATCTTTGTATGTCCGAAGTATAAGAAACTCAAGAGTAAAATATTTTAAGAACTTATATTAATCCCTTTCCACTTTGCGAGTGCGAGTGCTGTCTTGTAGTTAGATTTTGTAGTTAGAGAACTTCAGACGATAAACCAATTTCAGGAAAATATATTTTTACTGTATTCAAAGTCACAGACAATATCATAACATGCATATTCTCTGTCTGTTTACTTGTTTACTTTGAAATTTTGCATAACCGATGTTTAAGTTCAAAGTTTTCATTTAATTATTCATTACTGAAATGCATTTTTGCTGAATTTGTACATGTAAGTCGTCGTTTAATTTATAACAAAGCCAATTTAATGAGAAAGATTGGCAATTATACTACATGTACAACTATCCACTGGAGACCGAAATATTTGTATTAAAGCATTACAAGACTTATTATTCTACGTTATATTCCGTTCAATACGATACAATATATTCATTGTATTGGGTAAGTGGACAAAAATAAATGGCCTGTGACTTTATGTCCTACATCTTTTTTGGGTTATACATGTACATATAGGATATAATTTTGTGATATCATCACAAAATTTAAATGATTCATTATTATGCTGTCACCATAGTACGTAAAAATTCAATGAGGGTCAATTTGATCTATATTTGTTTATCTTATATGAAGGTTTATTTAAACCTCTGTATAAAAAAAAAATATTTATACCATTTTTTTTCTATCTATATTATAATTTTAACAAATTGAAGTTTATATCTACACTGTTGTTTAAAACATTACGATTCATTTAGACGGTAAAGCCGCTAATTAAAGGATGTTATTTTAATCCTTATACCCTCTTCAATTAACAAGAATGATTTTTATTAACTCTTTACCTGGAAGTGCCATAAAATGATAATTACCATCCTTTGATTAAATATTTCACACGTTTTATGTCTTAGGAATACCTACGTGTATTTACATCTAATAAAAGTATTAGATATGCATTTAATGGCATGTATATATATGTAATAAAAGTTACCGTATACAGTAGTTTTTAAATTTCAGTATGACTTTAATAAAAAAAAAAATATGGAACTCTAAAATAACCGTCAGTTATTTGCACCAATAAGATATGCTTCATGCATTAATAATTTAAAAAATATACACTATAAAATCATTGCAAGAAATTCAATTGTTTTCTTATTGTAACGATTTTCTTAGACCTATATTAATTTATTTATTTGGTAACAAAATAATCTAGACTTAGATAAATTTTATTCATAGATAATGAAAAGTAAAAAAATAAAATTCTGAATACTATTAAAAATTTTAGAACAAATGTTTATCTAATTAACAACACAAATTTGAATCTCAAAAACAAGTTTTAACTTAGTTAGCAAATTTCTTATTTTATTTTTTTCTGACTGTGATACTTTTTATTTCTATTTCTGTTTTTTCGAACTGTTGAATGACAAAACTAACAGACATAAAAATTGAGAATGTTTCAAAGAGACAACAACCGGACCATGATTTTATGCTACATATACAAAAACAAGTATAAAATCCCAGAAACTCCCTTTAAAAAAATTGAATAATTATATAGGAAATCACTGAATCAGGTCTGGAGCGGCTCCACCCTTAGGTCAGTCAACGCCCCCCCCCCCCCTTTATGAAAAATTATGGAGCAACCACTGGCATCTATCGTTCGGATAAATAAGAATGCGAATCTTAGAACAGAAAATAGACATGAGGATATATTCAGTAATGAGTTCAGTATTTTTGTGTTTTTACTTTATACTTACACAGTTAAGAAAAAAATTACTTGCAGTACATGTTACTGTCACCAACAATAGTAGTTATATTATTTTTTGGTTGTTTCTTTGTTAAGAGTAAAATTAACCTAATATGTACTGTTGATAATATAAAAAGAAGATGTTGTATGATTAAATGTACCAATGAGAAAACTATCCACAAAAGACCAAAATGACACACACATTAACAACTGTAGGTCACCGTACGGCCTTCAACAATGAGCAAAGCCCTTACCGCATAGTCAGCTATAAAAGGCCCCGATGAGATAAGTTTTTGTTCAGAACTGCTTCTAAAATGTGCAGTGGATGTTAACATAAGAAAATCAAATAATTTCTGCTAGGCTGTTGACATACTTGTTTAGATACATGTGAATATACAAATATAATCGGTTATAAAATTTATCCATCAAAGTGAACAAATCAATCTAATTAAAATATTTATCCCTGATTACGTTATACTACTCATATGTACAAATGTAGTATAACGTAATCAGAGATCAATATTTTAATTAGATTGTGAACAAATATATATAACATTTTAAAAAAAATACATAGATCATTCAATTATTGCAAAAAACTTTATCAAACAAGTAGTTGAAATTATTTCAAGAACCAGTCACTGTCTGTTGATATAATACGACATGTATGCACAATTTTTTTTTTTTACTTTTAACTGTATGAAATATAATAAGTAAGGGTTCCGCTTCCCGCCGAACACAATGTCTCGCCTTCGTTTGCTGAAAACTTGCATGAAGTCTTATTTCTGTCCAAGTTTGGTCAAAATCTAGTTTATTAAGGCAAACAGGAAAATGATTTTTGGTAAATTTCCACATCTGTATATTCTGTACTAGCTTTTGATCTTAAACAAGCTTCCGTCTAAGTTCGGTAGAAACCCAGGATATTTTGAGAACGTTAATAAAATTCTTTAAACTTTAACGATAGAGTGAATGCAATGTATTGACAAAACGAATTAGTTCGTTTATAAGTAAGATACAGATATTTATTTTTTTATAGTTTCCGTTTAAATTGTTTTGCACTATTAATTTTTGGGTCCCTTTACCGCTTAGTGTTCGATGTGAGCCAAGGCTCCGTGTTGAAGGCCGTACCTTGACCTATATAATGGTTTATCTTTATAAATTGTTATTTGGATAGAGATTTGTCTCATTGGCACTCATACATGTACTGAATGTAGGACACAAAGTCACAGACAAACAGGTCACGGACAAAAAGTCACAATTCATTTTTTCAGATTATTTTCTTTGTATAAAAAACGCTTATGTCTACAAAAATATTTTATATTTTTCTTGAACTATTGTAGATAAAAAAAACTTTGTAATAAAAATTTTATAAAAAAAATAACAAATAATTGCATGATAAAAAATAAAATGTCAAAGTGGCTTGGCACTTAAATGGCTTCGTGGTTCCAAGAAATATATTTTTTGTATGATTAAAATTAAATAAATCATCATTTTTGAAGTATAATGACACATTTCCTAAACTTTAATAGGAATATATTTATTAAAAAGTAAACATTTCAAGATATTTCTCTTATATATTCAAACATTTGTCAACAAATTGTTTGAGACTTTTGTCCCATCAAATTTGGAAATTTGTGACTCTATGTCCTGTGACTTTTTGTCCTTTCAAATTTGTGACTTTATGTCCTGTGACTTTCTTTCCGTTTACCACATGTACCACACCTTCCTATATCTATTTACTTCTGTTCACATTTGTTGTATAAGCCCAGGTTAGTTAAGAAAGTTATTTGAATTTCACAAACTTTAACCACAGATTGAATATTTGTGTAAGCAACATCCGATTACGACGGAATGTAGGATCGCTGTGTTTCACTTTTTGTGACAAAAAAATTGATATAACATTATACAATATAACGAAATATCTGACATAGCTTCAATTCACAAAATGTTTAAATTAATTTTGCCTTAAGATAGAAGTATGGTTTTTGAATTGCATATCTATATAGCATGTATATACATATCTTGACACAATAATTTTAACGTGACTCCCTCTTACCAAGAGCTTGCAAAATAGCATACTTTCTATTTTACAACGCACTCATCAAATTCACAAATATTTCTGGTACCTAAAAAACCAGTCGACTTTAATTAAGATATTTGAATCTGAGCCGGCAAAAAAGCATATTATCTATTATACCGGTATGGGCAAAACAGCTACATTTTTAATTAGTTAAAATGCATATCAATTTTAAATACTATTCTAAATGAAATGACTTTGAGAATCGTGTATAAAGCGCTCATTGTTCATTCGTCAAGGAATCATTCAACGTGCGTGTATCGTGCGTGCGTGTATCGTGCGTGTAACGTGCGTGTATCGTGCGTGTAACGTGCGTGTAACGTGCGTGCGTGTATCGTGTATTTACCATTCATCGTGCATCGTGCATCGTGCGTGTATCGTGCGTTCATCATTCATCATTCATTTTGCGTTAATCCTTCGTGTAACGCTCATCGCTCATCGTGCGTGTATCGTGTATCGTGCATTCACCGTGCGTGTATCGTGCATTCACCGTGCGTGTATCGTGCGTGCGTGTATCGTGCGTGTATCGTGCGTGTGGTCAGTTTGAATTTTAGAAGGTCTGTACATGTGGTAAACGGAAAGAAAGTCACAGGACATAAAGTCACAAATTTGAAAGGACAAAAAGTCACAGGACATAGAGTCACAAATTTCCAAATTTGATGGGACAAAAGTCTCAAACAATTTGTTGACAAATGTTTGAATATATAAGAGAAATATCTTGAAATGTTTACTTTTTAATAAATATATTCCTATTAAAGTTTAGGAAATGTGTCATTATACTTCAAAAATGATGATTTATTTAATTTTAATCATACAAAAAATATATTTCTTGGAACCACGAAGCCATTTAAGTGCCAAGCCACTTTGACATTTTATTTTTTATCATGCAATTATTTGTTATTTTTTTTATAAAATTTTTATTACAAAGTTTTTTTTATCTACAATAGTTCAAGAAAAATATAAAATATTTTTGTAGACATAAGCGTTTTTTATACAAAGAAAATAATCTGAAAAAATGAATTGTGACTTTTTGTCCGTGACCTGTTTGTCTGTGACTTTGTGTCCTACATTCAGTACATGTATGAGTGCCAATGAGACAAATCTCTATCCAAATAACAATTTATAAAGATAAACCATTATATAGGTCAAGGTACGGCCTTCAACACGGAGCCTTGGCTCACATCGAACACTAAGCGGTAAAGGGACCCAAAAATTAATAGTGCAAAACAATTTAAACGGAAACTATAAAAAAATAAATATCTGTATCTTACTTATAAACGAACTAATTCGTTTTGTCAATACATTGCATTCACTCTATCGTTAAAGTTTAAAGAATTTTATTAACGTTCTCAAAATATCCTGGGTTTCTACCGAACTTAGACGGAAGCTTGTTTAAGATCAAAAGCTAGTACAGAATATACAGATGTGGAAATTTACCAAAAATCATTTTCCTGTTTGCCTTAATAAACTAGATTTTGACCAAACTTGGACAGAAATAAGACTTCATGCAAGTTTTCAGCAAACGAAGGCGAGACATTGTGTTCGGCGGGAAGCGGAACCCTTACTTATTATATTTCATACAGTTAAAAGTAAAAAAAAAAAATTGTGCATACATGTCGTATTATATCAACAGACAGTGACTGGTTCTTGAAATAATTTCAACTACTTGTTTGATAAAGTTTTTTGCAATAATTGAATGATCTATGTATTTTTTTTAAAATGTTATATATATTTGTTCACAATCTAATTAAAATATTGATCTCTGATTACGTTATACTACATTTGTACATATGAGTAGTATAACGTAATCAGGGATAAATATTTTAATTAGATTGATTTGTTCACTTTGATGGATAAATTTTATAACCGATTATATTTGTATATTCACATGTATCTAAACAAGTATGTCAACAGCCTAGCAGAAATTATTTGATTTTCTTATGTTAACATCCACTGCACATTTTAGAAGCAGTTCTGAACAAAAACTTATCTCATCGGGGCCTTTTATAGCTGACTATGCGGTAAGGGCTTTGCTCATTGTTGAAGGCCGTACGGTGACCTACAGTTGTTAATGTGTGTGTCATTTTGGTCTTTTGTGGATAGTTTTCTCATTGGTACATTTAATCATACAACATCTTCTTTTTATATTATCAACAGTACATATTAGGTTAATTTTACTCTTAACAAAGAAACAACCAAAAAATAATATAACTACTATTGTTGGTGACAGTAACATGTACTGCAAGTAATTTTTTTCTTAACTGTGTAAGTATAAAGTAAAAACACAAAAATACTGAACTCATTACTGAATATATCCTCATGTCTATTTTCTGTTCTAAGATTCGCATTCTTATTTATCCGAACGATAGATGCCAGTGGTTGCTCCATAATTTTTCATAAAGGGGGGGGGGGGCGTTGACTGACCTAAGGGTGGAGCCGCTCCAGACCTGATTCAGTGATTTCCTATATAATTATTCAATTTTTTTAAAGGGAGTTTCTGGGATTTTATACTTGTTTTTGTATATGTAGCATAAAATCATGGTCCGGTTGTTGTCTCTTTGAAACATTCTCAATTTTTATGTCTGTTAGTTTTGTCATTCAACAGTTCGAAAAAACAGAAATAGAAATAAAAAGTATCACAGTCAGAAAAAAATAAAATAAGAAATTTGCTAACTAAGTTAAAACTTGTTTTTGAGATTCAAATTTGTGTTGTTAATTAGATAAACATTTGTTCTAAAATTTTTAATAGTATTCAGAATTTTATTTTTTTACTTTTCATTATCTATGAATAAAATTTATCTAAGTCTAGATTATTTTGTTACCAAATAAATAAATTAATATAGGTCTAAGAAAATCGTTACAATAAGAAAACAATTGAATTTCTTGCAATGATTTTATAGTGTATATTTTTTAAATTATTAATGCATGAAGCATATCTTATTGGTGCAAATAACTGACGGTTATTTTAGAGTTCCATATTTTTTTTTTTATTAAAGTCATACTGAAATTTAAAAACTACTGTATACGGTAACTTTTATTACATATATATACATGCCATTAAATGCATATCTAATACTTTTATTAGATGTAAATACACGTAGGTATTCCTAAGACATAAAACGTGTGAAATATTTAATCAAAGGATGGTAATTATCATTTTATGGCACTTCCAGGTAAAGAGTTAATAAAAATCATTCTTGTTAATTGAAGAGGGTATAAGGATTAAAATAACATCCTTTAATTAGCGGCTTTACCGTCTAAATGAATCGTAATGTTTTAAACAACAGTGTAGATATAAACTTCAATTTGTTAAAATTATAATATAGATAGAAAAAAAATGGTATAAATATTTTTTTTTTATACAGAGGTTTAAATAAACCTTCATATAAGATAAACAAATATAGATCAAATTGACCCTCATTGAATTTTTACGTACTATGGTGACAGCATAATAATGAATCATTTAAATTTTGTGATGATATCACAAAATTATATCCTATATGTACATGTATAACCCAAAAAAGATGTAGGACATAAAGTCACAGGCCATTTATTTTTGTCCACTTACCCAATACAATGAATATATTGTATCGTATTGAACGGAATATAACGTAGAATAATAAGTCTTGTAATGCTTTAATACAAATATTTCGGTCTCCAGTGGATAGTTGTACATGTAGTATAATTGCCAATCTTTCTCATTAAATTGGCTTTGTTATAAATTAAACGACGACTTACATGTACAAATTCAGCAAAAATGCATTTCAGTAATGAATAATTAAATGAAAACTTTGAACTTAAACATCGGTTATGCAAAATTTCAAAGTAAACAAGTAAACAGACAGAGAATATGCATGTTATGATATTGTCTGTGACTTTGAATACAGTAAAAATATATTTTCCTGAAATTGGTTTATCGTCTGAAGTTCTCTAACTACAAAATCTAACTACAAGACAGCACTCGCACTCGCAAAGTGGAAAGGGATTAATATAAGTTCTTAAAATATTTTACTCTTGAGTTTCTTATACTTCGGACATACAAAGATGAAATGGAACTCGTCTTCAATACACTGATAGCAAATTGCACATGTACGACGTACTGTAAAAACTAAGTACCTAGGTAGTACATGTATATCCAGTTTCAGCTTACAATTAGTGTTCCTTTAATAAAATTTTTCTAGAGAAACATCAAGGCAAGACCATTCTTCAAACTGTGATGAGTTTCCCTTAAACTATTATCATTACTGTACTTCCCGCAAAGGAAAATTTACAGGTTACTTTAAAAAGTTTTTAGTGTTGCATAACGAAAAGCAAATAATTAAGTATACATGTAGATGTTTTTATTCATTAAACGTCTGATTATTTGGATAAAACAATTAATGCAGAAATATATTGAGATATAAGAACATTTTGAAACCGCGTGAAGATGACAAAATTGCGACTCCATGGTTTCAAAAAGGTTGGAGGGGACAGAGCCTTCAGACTATAAGCAACGTTTTTGGACATGTAAAATGTAAATGAATTATTAAACAAAAAGGTTACTCCATAAGGAACAGGGACACCAACTTTGATGAAGGCAGACGTATTTAAGGGGTACTGTTTTTATAAATTTTTAACTAATTCAATTAATTTCCTTCGAAATTGTTCTTTCATAATTTATTTTATTAACTTATGAATTTACATAGTTTTTTTTTTTAATTTATCAGAAAGTTCATCAAATTATTGAGTAATTCATTTTGTTCCTAAAAAAACTAAATGTACGTTATGCGCATGCGTCTACTAAAGTTCTCAAATAATTTTAAAATTCAACCAATGATTAATAAGTATTTCATTAACCAATAGATAGATTAAAGGTAAATCTTTATAAACTGATGATCTTAATAAATCAATCATAATTAGTACTCATTAGACAGATTAGCAACTACGTATCGATATTTTATTTATTTTCTATTTGTGAAATTCATCAGTATTTTGAAGTTTTCCTAAGAAGAAACAGTTAGCCACATAATAGAGACAGAAGGTAATTATATTTTAATTCTTTAGTTTATTTTGTATTTTTTGAAGCAAGGCATTGTGAAATCAATAATTGAAATTCATAAAAATCGAAATTTTCAACAATTTTTTTCAAAAGAAATGTCGTTTTTATCTTCATTTTATTGATCAATTTCGTGTTTTTTTTCTTTCTTTGTTAATTTCTTGATATTTTATATTAAGCTGTTCAGCATACATATATACTGTATCTAATATTTTTGATTTCGCTTGGCCTACATGTATGACACAATGTCTTGTGATATGCAATTATAAATAATCTTAATATTATCTGATCAGTAACAAGTGAGGTAAAAGGTGTTGATAACATAACTTTTAACAGAAAGTCTATCAGAAATCAAACCCGGTCGAAATTATCGCATGGATATATAGTATTATACGTATAAATGAAGATCATACTGAACACAGCCCGTTCGCTTTACATCACGTTTCCCCGTGGTCCGTTTGATCAGTTCAGTTATCATGCATACTTTTGTTTAGTGAGTTCCGATAAGATACGTTTTGCTTGTGAATTATAAACAAAAAAATGCATTTTTATGGGGACATATGTGGTTGGAACCCTCCCCCTTTATCTCCTATATATCTTGGGTGAATCCGGGTCAGTTCGTCCTGATTCACGTTCGCTCAAGTACTTGTTCACCTTGATACCTGTTCTCTCAGTATCCATTCGCTCTGATCTACAAGCGGTCAATTCAATTCAATATTTTATTTAAGTCTTATCTCTTAATAATATATAATGCAACATAACATTAAATGTAAAAATATATAAATATAAAAAGAGAGCCATTATGTACAGAATTACAAGAGACTATAACATTAAAAACATTATATAAAGAATTCATCTACAGGTATTATAAAACTACGGATTTGTATAGTAAGATACCGTATACAAATCCTTGATAAAACATATTGACAAGAACATTATTTACAGTATAAAACATTTCTACGTCTATATAAAATAAGATTACTGGCTTTGGCACAGCTACGAATCAAATTATTATCTGTAAATAAAAACACTACTTTCTGTTATAATTTTTATACTATGATACGTAACTGCTGTACCCATCTTTCGACTATTTCATTTATTGTGTCTGTTTAGTTAACGCATCAATGTAAATATAACGGAATTTAATGAGACTGTCATCAAAGTGAAAGGGTTACCGCTATAAAACCAGGTCCCCCTTTTTCTACAATTGAAAAGCCAGGAATATGACAGTTCTATCCATTCGTTTTTGATGAGTTTTGTTATTTGATTTTGCTGTGTGATTATGGACTTTCCGAATTGATTTTCTTCTAAGTTCAGTATTTTGGTGATTTTACCTTTTTCTTTTATCATCAAAAGACATAAAATCACAATTCATGTGTTGCTTCATCAAATTTTTTTTTTATAAAATCGTCATAAAAAGGACACAGTAATATGACATAGGCTTCATCTTCTAAAGTAAATACAATAATCACAAGACTTGATGTTTTAAAATTAATTTTTCAAATCCCCTCATTAATCTATTCTGATTGGTGCTACATGATAACTGTATAATACAATAATGAATTTGTAAGTTCTTTTCATGTTGATTTACAATTCGTACATCATTGCTTTATTAATTCCAAGCTGACTAGTTTATCAAACAAAACGTTTGTTTTTATTATTAATCCATCAAAAGACAAATTTCTCAACAATCAGCTAATCAAATAACTGCATGTGCTGCAATTAAACGTCTATCTTTTAATCAGTGTAGCCGACTGATTGCCTGCCCTAAACTGGATATCATGGAACCAGCCAAATTTGCACCCTATGTTTTATCATCTAAAAGTAGGCGAAAGTCGAGTTTACCCTATGCAATGCACGAAATATGATAGTGGGTTGAAAATACAACAAATGAGAATACTCAGAGGCGGATCCAGCCATTTTAAAAAGGGGTGGTGGTGTTCCAACTACATTTCCCCATTCAAATGTATTGATTGGCCAAAAAAGGGGGTTCCAACCGCAGGAATACACCTAATCGCTATTTAATTCATTCCGGATAAGTTCTAAAATTACACAACTCTTTCATCCTGTTTAAACAATTCACCATGCATGACACTTTTTAAGGGAAAACGGTACTATTTATTCTGCCATAGGCGACAATACTAACATTTTCTAAATTTACCAATTTTTATAATAAAAACCTGGTTAAAACAGTTATGTGTGGTGTTAGAACTTTATTACTGTATTCTAAAAATTGCAGCCAAATAGTATCACGACCAATTTCCAATGGAGCTGGTTTATGTTATCCATGCCCAACGTCATTTTGCACCAAATTTATGAAATTTTGGAAGCCTTTTCAAATAATTCTCTAGAAAATATTTCAATAGGTTTTAAAATTTAAATTATAAATTTACACACTGCAGTTATTCATAGATAAATAAAAAAATATTTTGTACCCTAACATCCAATCACAGCGCTCCTAATTTGACTTCCTTCACCTGTCTTGGGTACACAAAAGGCCAACCTAATGCTTGGAAAATTAAATATTACCGCTTTCCCTTAATGAGACCTGTTCAAACTACCGTAAATACTTCAAACAAAATATTTTTTTACTTCAATTTAATTTCGAAAAAAGTGGATCATTCTATATCAAAGTTTCTTGATGATCACTTTCTAAAGTTTTTCCTCCTTCAGCCCACTGCTGATAACCTCCATTTTCGGCCCTTGTGACCTAAACAGGAAGTTGTATAAATGACTGTTTTTCCAGGAATGGACTAAAGGTGTCATACCACCAATTAAAAATCCCTATCTGTTCAACCAAATTTTGCAATTTTCACAGCTTTCTAAATATTTTACCTTAAGTTTAACTTCAAGGAAACCAGGTATATCCTGAATTGTACATGTATCACCTTCCTACATGCCAATTTTCAACCAATGTTTAAAGTCTTGTAACAAATTTCTGATTTTGAAAAGACAGGTACTACCAAAATAACTCCCGGTTTTCTGGAAATCTTAAATTAGTGTACTATGTAGCGCATTAATCCTGAATTTTTAATGCAAACTCATAGACAAGTGAATTTTGGCTCAAAATGGTCTAAATATATTTCCCTTTCACCAAAAGTTTCATTTCTGAAAATTTGTTGGTTAGTTTAAGTAAACAATGACATCAAAAGCACTATTTTGTGTCAAAGTAGGACTACTTTTACATACGTTCTAAATTGGAGGGAGTAATTGGTGGTCTGACACCTAAAGAGCCAAAAAAGTTGCTCAGAAATCTTTGCTTTGCTTTATTCTTAATCCTTAGTCAATTTGAAGTCAGAAACATCCTATCTGAGCATAATGTGACTTATATTACAAATTTCACAGCTCAATTTAAACTGACTGTAATGTATGACTTTGATAGAAAATACTGGAAAATTTCATTTTGGACTACAGGAACATAAATTTTCAATATCAAGATCAGTTTTGTTGATTTTTTTCTTGTTTGTTCTACTTCTTCAAAGACTTTCCACAATTTTTACAATGGGTTAAGTAAAAAATTCAAGGTATTGAAGAGTCAAGGAATATTGACCCCCCTTTTTTACACCTGGTGTAAGTAATGGGACTATTAAATGATCAAAAGTGCAGTCATGGTCATTTAAATGTTTTTATTTTCTATCAGTTAATACAACTTAAGGCATAAAACTTTCATTTGAGATAATAAATGGGATTTTTGTGAGTTTTTGCAATGTTTACATCAGGCTATGTTATCTGCCAAATACATGCTATGACGCAATGATATAAGGGATAAAAATCAAATAATTTCATTAAATCTTGATGACAAGAACTTTTTTTGGTGGTAAAATAACCATGTTTCAATGTTAATACCACAGAAACATCTTGCTGTGCATTTATAACAATTTGGGACATTTTTTTATGTGAAAGCATATTGTCAGGGTGGGAAAAGCTAAAAATAGCACAAATTCAGGTCTAAGGCTCTAAATTTGCAATATGTGACTTTTTGCCCCCAAAAAGATTGAAATGTGACAACTATCACTTCATATGATCAGTTAAGTAAAAAAAAATCAATTGTTTTCTGAATTTGGGGTTTCACCGCATTTCCCTTAAAGGTGTCATACCACCAATTAAAAATCCCTATCTGTTCAACCAAATTTTGCAATTTTCACAGCTTTCTAAATATTTTACCTTAAGTTTAACTTCAAGGAAACCAGGTATATCCTGAATTGTACATGTATCACCTTCCTACATGCCAATTTTCAACCAATGTTTAAAGTCTTGTAACAAATTTCTGATTTTGAAAAGACAGGTACTACCAAAATAACTCCCGGTTTTCTGGAAATCTTAAATTAGTGTACTATGTAGCGCATTAATCCTGAATTTTTAATGCAAACTCATAGACAAGTGAATTTTGGCTCAAAATGGTCTAAATATATTTCCCTTTCACCAAAAGTTTCATTTCTGAAAATTTGTTGGTTAGTTTAAGTAAACAATGACATCAAAAGCACTATTTTGTGTCAAAGTAGGACTACTTTTACATACGTTCTAAATTGGAGGGAGTAATTGGTGGTCTGACACCTAAAGAGCGATAAGGTGTATACTCTCCCATCCCCTGGATCCGCAAATGATAATTACTTGTGTTATTTTCATACATGTAATATAACATGGCAATACTTACTCAGTACTGTACAGAAAAGGACTCAAAGTTAGATATAGAATACTAGAATCTTTTTATTTTCCAAATTGCACATGATAAACATGCATACAGGGCGTAAAGTCAGATACTATTGATTTACATCAACAATAATAGTGGCATATATATATATATAAATAGAAATTGGACAGAAACAGCCCAAAAAACACATACATAATGTGAAATACAGTGGCGGATCCAGAACTTGTTCTTAAAGGGTGGGGGTGGTGCTGACTGACCTAAGGGGGTCACGCTCCAGTCATGCTTCAGTGATTCCCTATATAATCAACCAAATTTTTCCCAAGAAAGGAGGGCCCCGTGCCACCAGCCCCCTCCCCCCCTGGATCTGCCTATGACATGTATGAATAGTGAATTAAATTAAATTAAATGCATTTTTTTTCAAATTATTTACCTGACTTAGTTTCATACCGGATCTCTTAAATTCAAAACAGTCACAAATATATAACAGCCCAGTTTCTTGGTAAGAGTTACTTTTTCTAGGGTCAAAAGGAGCATATAAATTTAGATTTATTTAAATTTATAACAATTGATAGAAATGTCTGGAAAAAAATCTTCCCTATGAATATTGTTAAGAGGGCATGCTAATAAATCATGAAGCTCAGCTTCAACTTTACCAAGTTCACAAGCAAATTGAACAAAGATACTCAGATCTTTCTATTCATTTTTTCAAAAAAGGTTTTAAAAGTTATATACTCTACTGACAGGATATATAAGTGGTCTGAATGTGATCAGTTCATTTATTTGATTCTTTGGTTTGTCCTATTCTTACAAGTAATTTATGTGAAAGTTGGTATATGGATGTGTACCAATACATATCATACTATTATGCAACTGGTAGAGTCAGAAAATATAAATTCTCCTTTGGATAAAATCAGTTTTTATAGAGTCTGCCAGACTAATTTCTCAGTAACTTTTGTAAATTTAAACTATGAGTTAAAAATGTACATATATGCTTATCATGGTAATTGCCTCAAGAAAAATTACTATAAAAATGAATTTCAGCAAGGACATTTAGAAATACATAACAAGAAGATATCATCTCTTGACCAAAATAGCAAACTTCTTTTGGTCAACTCTCTCATAATTTCCTAAGCTTAGGATACACAAAGTTTTATAAGGATAGGTCAAGTTTTTCTGTCCTGTTAGGTCGAAGGACACAGTTATCGTCCTTAGGTTTTTGTTGTCTAGAAATATAGTCCCTAGTGTGAACAGTGTATAACTTTCATTTTACTTGATATCTAATGATTGAAATATCAAGTAGATGTAATTACATGTCAAAAAATGGGTAGTGATTAGTAGTGTTTTGGTCCAGTGTGAAAAGGTCAAGTTTTATTACATCGGATTAAACTGTCAAACTGAATTTTAATTGTCAATATTTTGAGTTAGAGCTGGTAGAAGTGTCTATTAATTTAATATTATTTGTGCCACTAGTATTCTTTTAATTTGAATTAATGTGTCAAAAAAATTCACTAAGAAATAACTTTGTTCTCAGGCCAAATGATTTTAAGGAACAAAGTTTCAGTGCTGAAGTCACATGTTTGTTAAATTTATTTTTAAAAAATTCACAAATCTCATACACTTAATATTGGTTGTTCATACAATGTAGTGAGGCTATAACGATTAAATGATGTGTAAATGTAAAATCTGCATGGAATATTAGATCTGTCTATCATGTCCACAGTCACATTACTTTCTATGTCATTGTTTATACTATTGTTCTCTACTGTATGTATGTATGATGTTTTATATGTTATAAATATTGTTAATTTAGCCATAGCATGTCTATGCTTTGGTATTAAAGATGTGTTTATTCTTATGTTATGTAACTATCTTTTTAACTGAAGCAAGGACGTATATTAGATTATGTTAGTTATACGTCCTTGACTGAAGTAACAACAGCCTACAAATGTACAAAATCACAAAATTACAAATATTCATATTTTTTTTCCAGAATTAAGTCTGTTGTCTTTATAATTCGTAATTAATCTATACTTATTATAATTTGTCAGATTTATATGTATATTAAGATTTATAAACTATAACTTTTAAGACATAATATTCATTAAATAGGGGTAAACTATTAAGTAACATCTCCTCCATGGGACACACTAATTAATACATGTAACATCACACCTGTTCAGAAAATAATAAATTTTAAATAACATCCTATGTAAATTACACAGCATCATGTAAAACTTTAAATCACATGGCCTTTCAAATTCACTAGATAAGTAATACACAAGTTTAGGGAAATAGTTTTGTTTACCTGTATCACACCTGTATGTGGAAGATAATCCTTATTGAAGTTTTTCTTGTAATATATACATGATATATGCCATGTCTTTTATTTTTATAAAATTTAATTAATGAAAATAAATTTTTAATGAAACTTTGCAACACAATTCTTAAAAAAAAATTTCTTATCAGGGATTTCTATCATGTGGCTATTAATGTTTGAAAAAAAAACCCGAACATTTACTCTATAATTTCATGTATATAGAAGAAGAAAATCTTCACTGTGTCAATGACTTAAATGATGCTAAATACCACTAATGACTTTGTCTGCCTTAAAAAGTCTCATGTATACCTCTCATTTCCTCAAAATTTCAGTAGATACAAATTTAGGGGTACCTTACTTTTGTTTAAATAAATGAAAAAAATGAAGTTTTCAAGATGATGAATTCCATATAAAAGTTTACTGTCTCCACTAAGGTTTCAATGAAAACTTATAAAATTTACATCATATTGGGTCATTTGAAGCTTTTCTTTAAGTCATGTGAGTGAAAAATTAGTTTTTAATGAATAATTGCATTTTTTTTTTGGAAAGAGAATTGTTTCTGCCTAGTAAAACTTTATCTTTATTTTTGATAAGTTTTACTAGGGTGAAAAAATCTACTATATAAACGCTAGAATATAATTATAATAAATATTTTAAAATACAATAATTATTTTTATCCAGGATGGAAAAGTTTGCACTGGTTTTGTTTGATCTTGACGGTTACACCTCAGTCATTGAAAGACGACATCTCATCACAGACATAGAGCCTACTGTCTCAAAAACTTTGAATGTGAGATATGGAAGAAAAGAACTATTTGGTGAAATATTGTGTCTTAATGGTAAGTAGTAAACAATGTAATATATATGCTTTAAAAAAAAATTATAATGCAAAGTTTGGGTCATCATGGTCATTGTGTCTTGTGTCTAATTACATAATGCTTATATAATACTTTCAAACACAGATTAAGTTTGAATTTGGATGAGACCCACTTTCACCTTATCAAGTTAAATGTCCCTTTATAGTTTGACAAAAAATGCTATATATACCATGGGTACTTTCCTATTTTAATTAATTTCATCTCCCCTTCCTTAGTTAAAGTTGAAAAAAACCCTGTTAAACCAGTTGAAATAATGCATTGAATTACTCTCAGATCTGTTCCTTTTGTTGTTGGGATGTACAAGTACACAGCCACAACCTCTTGCATTTTTATGCCCCACTTATGACAGTAATGGGGTACATGTTTTCTGGTTTGTGCATAAATAAGGCTGTTAGTTTTCTCGTATGTCATTTTGGGCCTTTTATAGCTTACTATGCGGTATGGGCTTTGTTGCTACACCTATATTCATGGTAGTTGTTAATTTTTGTGTCATTTTGGTCTCTTGTGGTAAAATGCAGTTTTAGGCTCATACCTCTGAAACCAAAGCAGTTAGAGCAAATCTAACTACATAAGACTCAACATTAGGTCAATTTCTATCTTTCTTGAATATTATTATAGAAAGAGATAAAATGTAAACAGTAATAATGTACAGCAAAATAAGATCTAAAAATAAGTCAACTTGAACAAAATGGTCCTAAAGGCGTTATTGGCCTTTATAGTCAATTTTTAACAATTTTAATAAATATTGTAAATTTTTACAAATCATTTTCGACTGTAAATACTGTAAATACTGTGCCAAGTTCATGATAGAAAGAGATAATTGTAAGCAGCAAGAATGTTCAGTAAAGAAAGATCTACACACACATTACCATCACCAAAACACAATTTTGTCAAAAACTGTAGTGTTTGATTTATAGCATGACAGTGGCCATGCATTCTATGGTTTATTAGTCAATATTTCAAGAATACAGTGCACTTACATTTAAATATTAATCAAATTTATTTGGTTATAGATGACAAATATGCCATTGATGTGTTTCAAGAAAAGTGGGAGAAGACCGAAAGAGCCAAATTTCTTTACAAAGAAATTCAGAAAAGAGAAAGACTTGGTACTTCACATACTGGTGGGTTCTTGGCCTTGTGGCCTGGAGATGAGATTGAGGTATGTTACAGTAATGGTGTTTCCTTATTAAGGTGGTACCTAACATTACAGGGAGATAACTTTGTAAAAATTCCATTGAATATTTCAATGATCAAAATTACTGTTTGTCAAACTGCTATATAATGAATGACATTTTTCTGATAAAGTGATTGGTATAAAATTTTTTGAAATTTTTATATTTTTGTAAACGGATTAAAGTAAATGTTTTGTCAAAATATTTTGAAAAATTAAAGGAACTGAACTCATAGTAGTGTGAATGGTAACTTGGGTACCACCTTAATTTTATTTTAGTTGTCTTGGATTGAATTTGCCTCAAATACATATGGTAGTTGCCATTTTGAATATTGCTTTTTTACCCTCACAAGCGTCTTCCCGATAAAGTATTAAAAAAAAAGACAACATGGTCAAGCACTATTGATTGAGTCAAACCACAAAAATGTCAGATATAAAGTGGAAAAAAGACGTCTATTCAACTTAACAATGATGTTTACCAGTACATATAGATACCATGATGTTACAAAAAGATTGTACTAACGCATGCACTCTTAGTACATGTATAATTCCCCCAGTACTCTGAAATCCCTTCTCTGTACAGTCAGTTTCAATCAAAATCTATCCAGTGTAGTTAAACATGAGATGTTCCCGAATGAGACAGATGCGAGAATCCATTCAGTTTATACCAATATGAAATTTATAAAAATATTTGTATAATTCAGTAACATCGAAATTAAGCTATGTATGAGTATAAAAAAGTTAAAGTAGGAATCTAGCATATATATGTTTTTGTAACCTTCATGAAATATGAATGAATTGTATGCCAAAGCACAGCTTTCAAAAGAAATATTGTAGAAAATATTATACCTTCATTTATATTATTATTTGAAATGTTTGTGCATTTTGTATTACTGACATGTATTAATTGATGTGTGTGTTTAATGTAAAATGTACAAGTGTTTCAAATGACAAATCAGGCTTATAAGACAATTTAAGAGCAATGAACATGATAAATGCTTATAATCCTTAACAATTCAAAAACTTATCCACAGTTCTTTATAGAAGTTTTTATTATTTTGCTTTTAGGTTGATAGCAATGTCCAGAGAGTAGAGAATCATGTTCCAGAAGAGGTTGCAGAAGGTACAGAAGCAATGGAAGTCATTGAAGAAGCGTCTCAAAATGAGGTAAATACTTAATGTGTGTGTATTTGCATATCTAAATATACTTGGCTGTTGTTTGGTCAATGGTGTGTTGTTGTCGCTTTGAAACATTCACCATTTCCCTTCTCAATTTTATTGGTAAAAAAAGTAGATGTGGTATGAATGCCAAGGAGACTTTATTAGATAAACTTGTAAAGGAACGATTGTTTTCATTGGTCAATTTAAACTTCGCCCTCACACCTGCGAAAAATAGAACATGCATACTATAAGTTGAATGGACCGATCAGTATTCACATAGCCTGTCAAGGTTGTTATAACCTCAAACATCTTATTCACGTACATTATTGTGTTCTTGATTATCCCATAGCAATTCTAGCTTTTCAATGATACATTTATGTGCATGTAAAATTCATAGAATTTATAATTTTGCGCACTAGTAAAATTTTCAACTTTAAAATCTTAAGGTTTCACATCGAAATATTTAATTCAACTCTCTCCTCTCAGTTGTTCTGGATTAAGAGATCTACCATTTTATTTTGATGGGAGGGTGGACTTTGATGAAACAGTTAGTTCTTTTTTCTAAGTTGTATTCTCTGTTCTGTATTTTTATTTTTAGTCTATTTGGTCCTGCCTTTTTAGTTTTTATTAGGTTGTCCGTTTTTTTTTTACATAAATCATTATTCTGCCTTTTTGTCAAGTTGCTCATCCCGCCTTTTTATATCTATTGCTAGTTTTAGGTATTTGAGTAAGAATAGTGTGATATTTTTTTAGAAAAAATCCCGAAATTATAAGTAAATTCAGAACATGTAACCAAATATACTTTGTTTAGAGAAAAAAAGAGATGGCAAACCATGACACAGTGGAAAGATATGTACTTTATAAACTCCAGCGATAAACTTAATGAATTTTATAAGTTAACTGTTTTGCTATTCTGTGTTGAAATTCGAACATAGATTATATATTTGTAAATATCTATATAGTTACAGAGAAAACTATCAGTTTTTGATTGCGTGTTTATTCATTAAATGGATTGACAAAAAGATGGCCTTTCTAGAACATGCATTCAGTCATACTTATTTATATTATTTTAATATTTCGTTTATCAGTTTATCTTACATGTTTGATTTTGTATTTCATTTTAAATATGCATGCATACTTCACATCACTTTGGCGGATAGTTTAACAATGTTATGCATATCACTTTCTTACGGTATTGAATTAAATGAGAGGTTTTTAGCCAATTTAAATCGAAAACAGTACATTTATATTGTTCCTTTTATGATACGTAAATTCTTAATGACCAAATGCTAAGCAACTGTGTAACTTTCTGTTTCTTCGTTTTATAGCAAGAAAACACTAAAATAATGCAACCCATTATAACTTTTTGAAATTATTGTAATGGATCAGTTTTATGAGATAACTATGACATTGAAAGATATAAAAAGTGGTTACTTAATCTTGTATAAATGCTGCACATGTATTCTATTTTATCCTTAAATATTTCATAATGCGGTACATTATGTACACGATAATTATGTTGCTGCAGTATAATATTTTGACACAACAATTTGAAATTCACAAAACATTTATTTAATTCTTTTGACCAAAGATTAGTAAACAATACATTGTCAAATCCTTCTTTTTATGTTCGTAGTGACATAGTGCATTCCATAGTCAGTCATCTGTGTCAATTCACGTACAAACTACAAAAGTTGTTGTATATGAATCTTTCGGCCAATCTTTTGTAAATGGAGATGACAGGTGAACTGCAAAACTAATGCTGCACACTTAAAATGATTGTCCAATTAGCATGTAACCCTTAACAGTTAGCCCCCTACATGTTGTAGGATCTTGTTGTTGTTTTTTGCACAATCGAACAAACACATGTTATTTGATCTCAGAATAAACATTAGATACTGATACAGTTTTTTTTCTTCTTCAGAATCAACAAAACCAAGAGACATCACTGGACCCTGAAAGTGTTGAAGAAGTGTATACAGAAACTGTCAAAGAGGTAATAGAAAGCTTCAACCCAAAAATATGAATTTAAATTTAAATCAAATGCTTTTAAATTGTCAATAATTGTAAAATTCAAACTGGATTGCCGGAGTTTTTTTACTGCATGCATTTGCCTTTGATATAAAATCATATCTTCTATGTCAATATCTAATAAAACTTCCTATAAAACTATTTTAATTTTAATCTATTAATCTATGTAAACAAAACAATGATATCAGTTATAAAAATAGGTTGGAATGAAATAAGGCTTACATGAACAACAAATTAAATTTGAAATTTTTGGTGAAATCATGTTCAAAAACCTATTAAATCATCTTGACATCTACATATTTAATCACAAAAATCATTGATATCATGAAGATTTGCCAATAAGAAAAAAATAGGACATAATTACTTAGATATAACTCTGGAAACACAAGCCTACGAAAAGGAGCAAAACCTACACTGTATGAGTGACAGTTCAAAATGATTTAATTTCAAACCAAAATCCCTATTTATGTACAAAACAATATAAAAAAAGACCAAATATGATTAACAGCAACCGATAACAGGTTCAAACCTAATATGCAAGTCAGGTCAAACATGTTGTACAATCAAAATTTTTGAAGGACTTTAAAGTAGGGAAGTCAAGTCAGTGAAGATTGACCAATTAACTACTTGTTGGATTTTGGGATATTTATACTCAAGTACTCATTCAGTGCTATAACATTAAAAAAAAATTAAAACACAAAATCTACCCATTTATGAATTGTTGGTTGTTGTATTATGGTCATAAAACCCTCAACTATTCAAAAACAATTAACGAACACATTCAAATCATATTTTAATTCTAATTCATTTTGATTAAGGAGACGCGAGGGTATAAAAAAATTGGAAAAAAATTAAACAGTTATTTTTCATTACAAATTTTATTTATTACTTAAATTAGTTGTAACTTTATCATATAGTACATGCGTTCGTCTGTCTGTCCCGTTTCAGGTTAAAGTTTAAGTTTTTGGTCAAGGTAGTTTTTGATGAAGCTGAAGTCCAATCAACTTGAAACTTAGTATACATGCTCCTTAAAAAACATCTTTCTAATTTTAAAGCCAAATTAGACTTTTGACCCTAATTTCATGGTCCACTAAATAGAAAATGAAAAGAATGTGCACATTTCAGGTTAAAGATTTTGGTCAAGATAGTTTTTGTTAAAGTTGAAGTAAAATCAACTTGAAACTTAGTACACATGTCATTTGCATGTGGTATGATCTTTCAAATTTTAATGCCAAATTAGATGTTTTACCCAATTAAAGGGCCATTGAACATGGAAAATGATAGTACGAGTGGGGCATCCGTGTACTTTGGACACATTAATTCTAGTTTATTATCCTTTTCAAATAAGCTGTACTTAAACTAAACTTTTGTAAAATTGAGCGATTTCTGTAATTTAGTTCTTTTTTTATTTCAATATTACCTTTTATCCTATTATTTCAACAAAAATTAATGCTTCCTTGTAAGGCAGATTGTGAGCGTAAATGAACGATGACCCCATCTTTTTATTTCATTTTTCTATCAAGTATAAGATAAAGTTCATCATGTTCATTTGTAGAAAAATATAGCGAAATCCTATAAATTTTTAATAAAATTTTGATTTAGACCCAATAGCCACCTTAAAATATAATATTCACGAAGATTAGTTGAGGATCAATTTTGTAATCAATACTCAGTACTTCGAGCAACACTTAAGTTGGTTGACATTCCCACTTAAAAGATAGTAATGGTCCATTTCCTAATATTTGCCTAACCTCATAGAACTGTACTTGTTGATTTCAAGAAATTATGTCACTTTCATGGCCTTCATTGAATTTAATTTGCATGCTTAACAAAATCAAATGATATGAAGATTGTCTAAAGATTTCTCAACCCTTAAGATATTCTATAAACCTATATTAATTTTTTTTTCAGGGGCTAAATGGTCGTAAGATCACAGTTCTGTATGAGGGTGCTGGTGATCCAAATGGTATAGCTGATCCTCAACGGACTCCTGTTTTTGTTAGAGACCTCACCACTGACCAACAGGACATATTGAATCAGAGGTTAAATGACCACAGAACAGGAAAATCAACTAAAAGCGTCAACACTATGGATGTCATCATTGTCAATACTGATGAGGAAATCCGCGAACTTCAAAAGAAGCCACCTACAACTGACGCATCTACTCAAACTCATTTCACAACAGATATCTCACTGCTTGAAGTCCTCCTCAAAAACTCAACACAGATACTGCAGCTTCTGCAACAGTTACCAAAAAGGAAAAATCCAGATCAACTAGAAGAAACCAATAATACATCACTTGTAGAGTACCTACAGTCTGAGAACATTGACTTCCTAATGGTCCAGACACCAAAAAAGTTGAACCCAGGTCAGCAGACGTCAGTATTGTCTGAACCAGTACCTCTCAACTCTACTGAATTGACAGACCTCAGTATTCAACCTCTTTCAACTAGTACCTCATCACCAGCAAAATCACCCGTTTCACCAAGATACAGAGGACTATCAGCATCTCCTGAAGCACATCCATTGTCTCCGCTGTCTCCCTCACCAACTCCAGTCTGTACAGGAACACCCAGTCCTGAATGCTCACCTATATTCCCAGAACTATGCAGGAGAGTTCAACAAACAACAACAACTTTCAACTCAACCCAAATCCAACCAAGTGTACCAAGTCAACCCTTCACGATTCTGAACCATCCAATACAGCACTTCTCCCATCCCAGTAACCTAATATACAACCAACTCTATACAGAACCAGCTCCATCCTTTTCATCTAGAACAAGTTGCCGTCCCACAACAGAGTGTTTCAGTGCGCCAATAACTGAAATTTCATCAAACACTGCACCAATTGGAAACAATGAGATTCGCATTGCCCAAGATGTTCAGTGGGAAATCAAAAATGCAGCACAGAACAATACAGGAAGCTTTGGGTGGAAGATGACAAGACGAATTTTCAAAAAAGAAGAACTTCGTGGCAAGAACTTTTATGGCAGAAAGGGCAAGGCAGGACTCTCACCAAGACGTCGCCATGCAATTGAGCACGCCATTCTTGACACCTATGGTTCGAATTCTGCATTAACCCAGGCAGTGACAGCTATCAACACTGGCATAAGGAATTTGCATCGTTAACATTTTAAGATATATATGTAACTATCAATTGACACAGGAAATGAATAATAGGACTATACTGTTTTGGATAGCAAGCCTTATGAGACATTATTAACATTTATAGTGATGTTATTGCCTATCACCATGTTAAACTATAATTCTATACATATAATGAGATCCTCTGTTTTACCTCAAAATCTAATGGGAAAATACAATTGTTAGTCCAAATCAAAACCAAAGGGTTCAAGAAATCACAAAGATTTTTAAAACACTGTCTCATTTGATAATGAGATTTGAAAAACAAATGGATCTTAAATAAAGTTTTAATGAGTCAACCAAAAAATAAATCTAGTTGAATTTTTTAATCATATATGGTAAAACTCTATTAGATTTGCACACTGACTCAACTGCACTATTCAAATAGATGAACACAATCTTGATTGTCTGATTGAGCAATCTTCAGTTGTAATCCAAGCATGAAATGATGTATTCCTCAAATATATAATGAAATCCATTGATGGTTAAATATTTATTGTCCAATGGAAGTTATATATTTTAATTTATTTATGTTGTTTTTACATGTTTAATAAACTGTAATGTATATTTATATATATATGTGTTGTGTTATATTCTTCTTTGAAGAGAGAAGTGCTTCAAGTGGTACTAGTTTGTGAAATACAAATATGTAAAAGCAGTTACTACAATAACCCGACACTTGACAAACGACCAAAAGGGATTTGTATTAAATATACCTGGTTTTTAATATCATATAAAAAAGAGGATGTGGTATGATTGCCAATGAGACAACTATCCACAAAAGACCAAAATGACACAAACATTAACAACTAAAGGTCACAGTACGGCCTTCAACAATGAGCAAAGCCATACTACATAGTCAGCTATAAAAGGCCCCGATAAGACAATGTAAAACAATTGCTTATTAATATAGATTTTCACCCATTTTTCACTCCAAAATTGGTTTTGCATGAATATGACAAACATTCTGTAGTTTTGACAAATACTTGTATGTGGCTGGACATGAAACGTAGTAGTTTTTCTTGGTTAACAGTTGGTTATTGTTCATCATTAATCTGGATGTTGGTTTTCTAGTCTGATTGTTCACATTATACATTTTGCCTTGTATAGCAGACTTTAAAATATGGGTTAAGCTCATATACAGGGGTGGCTGCAAATATTTACTCCATTTCACCAATGGATAATAGTTGTCTCACTTGCAATCATACCACATCTCCTTTTTTTTTTTATATTTTGTCACCTTATGTCATAGTACATGTGAAAAGACCGATTCAATAACTATTTTAAATCAGAAGTAAGGGACAACATCAACAGTTCAATGTAGGCTCTCACTGAACTAGTATATATATTTATTTAGGGGCCAGCTGAAGGATGCCTCAGGAATTTCTTGGTGCATTGAATACCTATTGGTTTCCTTCTGATGTTGTCTGTTATATTGTCGGGTTGTTATTTGGGAAATCCCCCATCCCAAACTATTTGGTTTTTTTCCCTTCATTGATTTTTTGCTGTCATCCCTAATTCTTACAGCTGTGTATTTCACCATATGAAAATGTATGAGAATGAGATGAAGATTTTATAATTGACCTTTCCATCTTGAAGTCATGGTCATGAAAGCCTGCAATGTAGACATGTACAAACAACTTACATTTATGCTTTAAAAGTAACCTATAAACTGATAAAAGGTTGCTCAGGATGAAATGTCTGACCACCTGTTTTTATATTGATTGTCGTAAAAGACTTACCAAATGTATAAAATTAACCTAACATTATCCTAAGAATGAGGTCACAGTCGGATAAATCAAACTGAAAATAAATGTACACCTTACAAAAACATTTCTTAGAAACAAGTAAACTTTTCAGAAACCCGGAAATCTTAACATAGACCAATGAAAGATGGCAATGGGGTCAAGGTCACTTGAATCGTGCCAGACAGAAATGTTCACCTTTCAATCATTCCATAAACTAAATACAATTGACCTACTGCTAATAGTTAATGAAAAACAGACCAAAACATAAACATAGAAACTAAACGCTGAACAATAACAATGATGGCAAGATCAAATTTATAAATATATAAGTAAAAAACAGGCATGTACAGCTAACAATTCTTCCATACAACAAATATAGTTGACCTATTGCTTATAGTTTAAGAAAAACAGACCAAAACACACAAACTTAATGCTGAGCAATGAACCATGAAAATGAGGTCACGGTCAAACAAAACCTGCCAACTGACAAATAGATATTAAAATATCTCCATACACCAATACAATTGACCTATTTGTTAAGTATTTGAAAAAAGAACAAAACTCATTACTTAACTTTAACCACTGAACCATGAAAACGAGGTAAAGGTCAGATGAGACCTGCCAGCTAGACATGTACACCTTTCAATCTTTCCATACACCAAATATAGTAGACCTATTGCATACAGTATAAGAAAAAAACAAAAAAACTTAACTTTAACCACTGACCCATGAAAATAAGGTCACGGTCATATGACACCTGCCAGTTGGACATGTCCCTTAGTCTTTCCATGCATCGAATATATACTAAACCTACTGCTATTTCACAAAAGTTGCAGACTCAACAAAAAACACTGAACCAACAAACAATTCTTCATCAAGCCAGAATCTTGGGGAAAATTAAGTCATTCAATACATCAAATGAAGTTGACTTATTTAAAATATTTTAAGCAGTCACTGAACCGTAAAAGGGAAGGCAAAGACAATAGTCATATGACCTACAGAATATTTGTAACATAAAAGTATGAATTGTAAATTCTGTCTAATCATTTTGCAGCTGTCATAATAAGATGAAAAAATAATATTAACTAGTTTTCATCTTGGTAGAAAATTGTTCAAACTCGAAAATAAAATAAGTGATTCTCGATAAGTAGATCTTTTTATTATCAAGACAAAACACATGGTTGACAAACACTATCTAAATATATACAAATAAATACAAAACACAAGTTTACAATGTAATCTTCCAATTTACAAACTATTCTATGAAAATTCAACAAAGAGATGTGCAAATTACCACTTTAATAGTTCTTCAGTTTTATCAACTGAATATTTGCTTAATCATAATGTGTTTAAAATAATTGAAAATTTTGAAAAACTCAAAAAGTACCATTGGCAGTACATGTAATTGAAATTTTTCATCACAAATATATATTGCTGGAATTTTGTTAAAAAATCAAAAGTAACAGTTCTTTTCGCAATTTATTATAGAACAAATACTAAACTTTCATAACTAAAGTCAATGAGTAAGACAAATTTCACTCAAAATTGAATATTCATCATGATAATAATTATAACCAATATGTACAATAAGTTGTCTCATGAGCATGATGAGTATGAAGTTATAGGGCATATATCAAAACTATATATACATGTATATGCAACTCTGTCAAGGCAATATAATCTCTAATAGTCATCAAGGAACACCTTTTTCAGGTCCTTGGAAAGACCCAGGCACTAAAAGCATACATGTCATCTTTATCAGACTACAAAATTGACAATTAATTTATAAATGAAGTAAAAATTTAAACTACACATTTTGGTTCTTGCACAGGCAACTCATGATGATTGTTATATTCAAAATCCAGAAGGAGCTCCCTCATTCAAAACCACATATGGAATAACACGGTGAATATGGTCAATGTACCTTCCACAGTCAGTTGCAGATAAATTCATCCAAAACTTTCTTATCCCAGCAATTAACTCGGCTTTCTTCTTTGGCTTAACAACTGTCTCCAGATAATATTTTAATGTGGACCATACATTTTCAATGGGATTTAGGTCAGGAGATGATGCTGGTGTTTCCATAACATTGTCCATGATGTCATTCTCTTCCATCCATTTTTTGGTACTTTTGGACTTATGCTTGCTGTCATTGTCCTACAAAACATAACAAAGCATTAGTTATAAAGTACATACAGATGTTCCAAACACTGGTATTTTTGTCTTAAAAATCAAAACTACAAAGTACAAATGTACATGTATGCCACCATATGATCAGACACCTAGCATGTCCAGGAAATGAATAGTCCATGATATTGCTCTGTAACTGACAGCTAACACTTCTGGTCAGTTTGAACTCAGTTTAGTATGCAAAAGTTGTTGTGTTTGGGTATATAGTGTTATCAGTATCCACATCCAGAACTTTCGAAATTCAATTAAAGCTTCATATACATTTTTGTAACAGACAGAAATCAGTAGTTGGTTTGTTTATATTTTGTCAAAAAGGCACAAAACATTTGATGTATTTATTTAATTAATACTGGTTTACAAGTCAATTCATGTCTTTCAACCTTAGACGTCACATATGCACACAATTAGTTATTTGACCCACAATGTGAACAGTTCATAACATACACTTGACAAAATGAATTATAAACATCGTAAAAAGAACAAGAAGAAAAAAAGTCCACAAGGAAAGTTAAGGTCAAATAAAAATATGTGTGTTTTCTATAACATCTTTGTAACAGGAGTGCACTAGTGACCTATAGGCAAATGAAGGCAGGCACAGATCTAGAATGGGGGTTCTGGGGGTTCGAACCCCCCTTTTTTGAGACGATCAATGCATTTGAATGGGAACATATAATTGGAACCCCCCCCCTTTGTCCTGGGTTAGGAACCCCCTTTTTAAAATTGCTGGATCCACCCCTGGAAGGGATTACCAGGAAAAATTCATTTTGTTGTCTAATTTGCACATGTTGCATGGAACATGTGGAATAAGATCATAAATTTTTTCAGAATTCTTTTAAATTAGGTTTGTAGAAAAATAAAACTTGCCTGGTAAAGTCTGTAACCATCAGGAAAACGTTGTTGCACAAATGGAATAAAATTGTCCTTTAAAATTTTCTGGTATATCACTGAGTCCATTATTCCATTGAAAACACAAAGGTGCGTTCTTCCTCTGTAAGATATTCCTGCCCAAACGTGAACCTAGAACAAATTTAAAATATTAATACGTTATTTGTGCTGTAAATGCATCAAGTTCAAAGTCTTGGTATCAAATTTTTGAGATGAAACAGCATAAGTTTCAAATACCCCATGTCAAGCATTTCTTTGTAGTTGTCAATGTGTCCATCTCTAATATTAAATCAGTAAAAACATGATGCTTTTCAACTGATTAAACTCAATAAAGATTTGTGTTCATGCATGTTATGCGTACACAGGGTTATCAACAAGACATGTTCACAAGTCTTGGAATCACTATTTTCAAAAAACAGAATTCTTAAAAAAAATTATCAACTGAAAACATATATCAGTCAGGGGTACTACTTGTACAAGTGTATTTTATTTACTTGAAGAAGTAAAAAAAAATATACACATATAAGTAAATTTGTAGGATACTTATACAAGTGAATTTTATTTACTTGTATAGGTAAAAAAAAAATTGGCTTAGTTATGTCCCTTAGGCATTCAGAATTTTTTACTTGTATAAGTAAAAAAATCATCCTTTCTTCTTTTCTTGAATTCTTAAGATTTCTTTGCTCTAATAGAATTTTAAGTTGTGTACCCTTTACAGATGTCTTTTCTTATCATTTAAGTGTAATTTCATGGACAATGAAAATCCCATTTGTCTGTTATCTTCATAACACTGCTCATTTACAAGCCCCAAAGGAGCAATTTTTGATTGCCTTGCGCAAATATACAAGATCTTTGCTCAATCAGTTTCTTTGATGAATTAATGAGAGGAAACATTGAACTTTAATGAAAAAATTTGAGCAAACCTGGGAAAAATCATTAAAGGCATGATTTTACATCTCAAAACTTGAGGATTTTTGTGGGATTGTAAGAAAAATTTACTTATACAAGTAAATTTTTTAGAAAATTAAGGGGAGATTATTCAAACATTATTTATTTACTTATATGTGTATATATTTTTTTACTTCTTTAAGTAAATAAAATACACTTGTACAAGTAGTACCCCTGACTATATATAATTTTAAAAGAACGACTTATGCTATACATGAGCGCACACACTGAAATGTCTCGTCTTCTTTACTGTAAATTATTGATATTATTTTGATTGTCCTAAAAATAAAGCTTTATTACAACTGTGACATAAACATGATAAACCAAACATTAACCAAGAAAACTAAACATTGACTAAAGAACCATGAAAATGAGGTCATGGTCAGATGAACCATGCCAGGCAGATATGTACAGCTCTTCCATACAGCAAATATAGTTCATCTATATACATTTTGTACGTACATGTATGGAATATCAACTTTTTACATTCCAAAATTAACAATAGAGAAGTAAAACAAATTAAATATCATATATCAATTCAGAGCCACATGTGTACAATGTAGAATAGGGAAAGACACATTTCAGGTTAATATCAATTACCTTATAAGAATGTTTTGGTTTAGGTCTCTTTGCTGGATGGCACTGTAGAGCTGAATTTGGTTTGTGGAAGAAAAGTCTTCCATCAGACCCCATCTCAACGGATGTTTCATCTGTGAAAATGACATTTTGAAATGTCTCTTTCTTGTTCAATGCATCAAGACACCAATCTTGTCTAACTAACTTGTTCTTGTGGCTGATGAGTTGGCAATACTTCACTCGTCTGGTTGTCCACCCCAAACCACGGCGAATTAGGCAAACATACTTCTTTGATATATCTAGATCAAACAAGTCTGAAAATAAGAAAACATATTTAGCTTGATAATATCAAAACAAACATCTTTACAGATGATGCATAGACACCAAAATATTAAACAGTTCAATAATGAGATATCTTAAGTTATTCTATGTCATGGGACGCTTAAGGCATCACACTAAAATAATTATAACCTTAAAGGAACACTTGAAGTAGGTAAATAGTCCATTGAATGATTGATCCAAATCTAGGTACTTAACTTATACATTGTTATACATTTTACTTGAGGGTAGGCTAATTGCACTCATGTTAATTTTTTTTTCACACAACACCAGCTTAAATTTATTCATGATCCAAACAAAAGTTTCCATCCAGTGTAAACATTGGTACAGGTGCACATTTTGTGTAGACATATCTTTAACAGGTTATTTTAACTACATTGTATGTAGTTCCTATAGTTGGTATCGGATCCATTTGCCATGATTCCCTTCACCCTGCATTTGTTCAGCTAACTTACATTAGTATTGTGGATATTAAAGTTAACTATTTTTTTCTGATATTTTTATGGCATGAAAGATTTAAAAATTAATGGCTTGTTTTGGAGCAATTAATAGTTTCAGATTGTTTTAAAAATTATAACTGTCTAAAAAGGAGTACGAATTAATAAACATTGACTGGATTCATACGTTCATTTATTTCATACTGCATGAATGTACTGGTAGATTCCTCCGTTATACACCTTATCGCTAATCCAGGCTGACCAAGCCACTTGAACTTTTGACGCATACCACACTTTTCCATTGTGGCGTCAGATATTTTTTGTTTTATGACATAAAAATTTTGCTGCAACCTGTGTGATATCATCGATCAGTTTTGACAGACAAATAGCAATTGTATCCAGAGCACCTTTAGGAACTGGAGAAGACTTCATAAGTATGATTTACTTGTGTCTTATCCATTTTGCTTTAATTCAGCAAATAAAATATGTTTAAACTAACTGTGAGGGTACAGTGGAATCCATGTACACTCCCTTCATGGGTTTAAGATAGTCCAAATAATTATGACGTCTTGAAAGGCTATTATAATTTTTTTCTTTGACGCCTTACATCGACGATGTAAGGCGTCAAAGAAAAAAATTATAATAGCCTTTCAAGACGTCATAATTATTTGGACTAGGGTTTAAGAGAGACGTATCACTAGCTTATTTACAAGGAAAATCCCCAACCCGTACCCACTCTTTGATATTTAATCCATATTGATTAATAGAAAAATGGGTTTAATCTGATCTTCAAAATATCCTTGATTCTGTAATGAGTACCCAAAAGTATCCACACTTGTAGTATTACAAATAAATAACACAACCTTACAAGTAAAGTGAAAGTGTGGATAGTTATCCCCATCAACAGAAAGAAATACCTGTGTGCAGAGGGAATTTTTTTTGTGAATCACTGAAGCATGGCTGGAGCGGCCCCTCTCGTGTCAGTAAGCCCAATAATACTACCCCCCCTTTTTTTCACCCAAAAAAATATATTTAAATAATTTAGGTTAAGAAACTTGCGTACCTTTAAGTCTTTTTGATATCTGTTGTGCTGTCATTTCTGGATTCTCAGATAACCACATGTTGATGACTCTTTTGTGAAGCTTGTTGACTTTGGTTTTGTATTGCGGACGTTGATCAATAATCTGTCCAGTAAGTCTATGTCGTTTTAGGAACTCGTACACTGCTTGTCTTGATATTTTCTGATTTAAGGATGCTTGTAAATGTCTCGCAATCTTTACAGTGGACATACCTTTGACAGAACATTGTAAAATAATGTGTCTGACAGACAATGACAGCCGACTCATCGTGTTTGTTTACACACGTACTTTCCCGGGTAAAAGTCACGTGAGTACACAATGTACCATCTAAAATGAAACCGGTACTGGGTTAAATTCTATCTCCGCATTTATTTTGATATTTTCAAGTATCTGATTAAACCTCGTAACAGTGTATCTTTATGTTAGTTTAAACATATTTATTTATATTTTCTTGATTAAACATTCTAGTAGTATACAATTGAGCTTCACTCTCACGAAATGATTAAATACAGCAGCGGTGGATATAGAGGGTTTTTCAGGGGACCCGCTACCCCTTCGGTGTTTGAAAATAAATTAAAAGTAGACTGCATTGCCGTTATGAAGTTACAGCATACAAACACAAGTCGATTTCTTTTGTATAATTTATATTTTGAAGGTGTTAATTTTATTAAATTTTGTTGTTTCTCATTTATGTTTGAATGGCAATTTCAAACAAATTTAAATACATGCAGTTGCTAACCTTATATTTTAACTAAGTGGTAACATAAGTCCCGGATGATACATTGTATCTCGCTCAGTTGAATAGTATTAGAAATTCAAATGACATTATATAACAGTTCTGTCGTAAACATTTCATCATCTAATTGTGTTTACATAGAACATAAAATTGAGAATGGAAATGGGGAAATTAATGTGTCAAAGAGACAACAACCCGACCAAATAAAAAAAAAACAACAGCAGAAGGTCACCAACAGGTCTTCAATGTAGCGAGAAATTCCCGCACCCGGAGGCGTCCTTCAGCTGGCCCCTAAACAAATATATACTTGTTCAGTGATAATGAACGCCATACTAATTTCCAAATTGTACACAAGAAACTAATATTAAAATAATACAAGACTAACAATGTATCTTTATATTAAAATTTGTCAAATACAGCCAAGACTCACTGAAGAATCAATCGCGAA
>NW_027268993.1:0-16664 GCF_963676685.1 Mytilus edulis
ATATTCCAATATACCTATAGGTCTGTTATATTGGTAATTGATATATGAAAAGGTATATATATTTTGACAAACAAAATATATGAATAGGGTGGGGTACTTGATGTTTCAGCTGCTCACCCTACTAAAAAAAGGTTGAAGTAACCCCCCCCCCACCCCCCCCCCCCCCCCCCCCCGAGGTAATTCAGGTTAAAAAAAATCAGCAAAAACTTTTCATCCTTTTAAATAATCAATCGTTAACGTTTTTTTATAGTTTTAACCAACAATTATACAAAATGAAGTCTTTAATCGCACACCCAAATACAAACAATGATATCTAAGACGGGATATTATTAATGAGTCAAGTTATGTTTTAATTAATAATCTACTATTGGTTAATTTGTATTTGTTTGTCAGGGTGAATAGATTTTGAAATTTTTGTCCTTTAACTTTTATTTCCGGAAATTAGGTTTTCGATGATCTGAAAGTTTTTACTGTTTAAGTAAAGTTAGTTTTTTTGTATTAGGTCCGAAAAATTCCTTATCGACGATGAATGTTTATCTGCTAGTTTTAATTTCAGAAAACGTCTTAAAAATGTACATGCACATTTACTAATCAACTGGTAAAAATTTATCAGCTCATAACCCCCACGATATACTCTGGCTGTATGTTTATTTATACAGATAAATGTAAATCAAATAATAACCAGTCACGTGACCATACTGCAACATGTGATATATGAAGAATAGAATACTCAGTCTAATAATATTGACTGCACTCATGAGGTCAATTTTAAATAAAACCTTTTGGTTAACATTTAATGGATATCCTAAAATAAAATTTAAAAACCATAGTCGTTTTAAAAAGTGGAATAACAAAAATATCGAAATCTAAGTAAAATTCAAAAAGCTGATACAGTATTCATGATTTGGTAGTAACAAGACAATCAATAGTTCCAAAAATAATTTTCTGAAACTTGAAGCATTTTTGAATTTTGGGTATACTGCTGTTCAAAAGTCGTAAATCGATAAAGAGAAAACAATTCCGTTTTACAAACTAAAACGGAGGGAAATATCACATATGAGGAAAACAGCGGAACAAAAACACCGAACTGCAACAAAACATACGCCAAGATATAAAAAAAACGTCCTATTTGATAACTAGTGCCATATTCCTGACTTGGTACAGGACATTTCAAGAAAAAATGGTAGGTTGAACTTGGTTTTATGGGTAGACAAATCTCCCGCTTTAATATATGGCAATTTTAACAGAAATATTGCCAAAATGACAACACTACATGGCAGAAAAACAGTACAAACTGTCGGATATAAAAAAAAACCTGCTTACTTCGACGAAACTCGGTGTTAATGGGTAAAACAGCAATGCTGCAGTGTAAAAAGGTAGAATTAAAAATTTGCATTTAAGGGTATCAAATGTTTTTACATTATGCAAATAGAATATTTAATTTTGACGACGTATACTATTTTTTCACTTCGTGTTTAAAAGATCAGGGCACAACACCCTTACTATGTCATTAATATATTTGCAAACAAATGTCATATAAGACCTATTAAGTTTCTGTCTTTATTATAATTCTTTAGAAATGGCATTGCAGGGTACAATATTCGTCCCATCACCGTGCGGATATCATTTATCAGGTAAATAACCACTCAGGTTTATTTGAATCTGTTCCGACCTCATATGAAATAAATATGTTGCTTGTTACCCATCGAAAAATTCTTAACATACCTTTAATATATATTTAACCGCGCTCACTTGTTTTGGTTTAAGTTACTAGCAGTTAGATACATAATTTGTACAAGTACATCATACTTTCGCGTAAATAGAATTTGCCTGCAATATCGTTGTGGTTTTTTTGCGTGTCGTCGACTGTAAGCACTCATCGTCTAATCAATCAATTCATAATCTGTTCAAAATTTCTTTTCATGGTATGAACGGAATGCTTTAAAAGGAAAAGAACTGATGCAGTCTAGAGATTGAGACATGTAGGAAACTTTCCAAACCTGCCTGTAAAGATAATTCCAGTTAATAGCAACAGACTGGAAATCTCCAGGCGGTTTCGCCTTGGCTTTTGTTTACGGAAAAAGTGTAACCTTTGAAAGATGATATTTGTTTGATCATAAACCAGCCATCAACAACAACGCAAATGAATGTGACAATCAAAATGTCTACCGATTGGATCATTCAATGCTTTCTATGCCATTTCACATTATCTAAAGTAAATGCCACAGAACTAACCGTTATCCCATGAACACGACTTTCCTTGAACAAATGGAAGACTACTGGTTTCTAGAAAGAAGAACTGAAACACTCTATGACTGTAATGACAAAATTGGTGGTTAATGTATTCTATCTAGTACATCCTCCTTTAGTACGGAGAATGTGAGAGTGCAATAGTTGCATCTCGGGAGAATAAACTTACAATTCCACTCATTCCCAGTCAATAAGTATACACTGCTACTCGGGTAGACACAGCTATGGTCACTAGCTTTACACATCGGCTGTCCATCATGAAATTAAAAAAAAAATCAGCCTGAAACCATAGAGTACAACTTATAAATTGAATATTATGTACAAATCATGGAACTATCTGATACAAACCCAATGCTAAACAGGTTGGATACAACTAACAGCTATTATTTAGGACAATGTTCAAGACATATTTTTAGACTGTTAAACGCAACGTCAGATGTAACCTGTAACAGACAAAATTACGTTAAATTGGAGAAACCAATCCTAATATGATTTTATTTCTTAATTCTTTATCAACATGTTTAATGTGCCTTTAGTTTTCTCATTTGAATTGTTTACAGTTGTGATTTCTAGGCCTGTAGTAGCTAGCTATGCGGTATATGATTTGCTTATTGTTGAAGGCCGTACTGTGACCTATAGCTGTTAATTTTTGTCTCTATTTGTCTCTTGTGGACAGATGTCTTACGGCAATCATACCACATATTTTTATTTTTATTTTATAAATATTCAACCGGATTTGCGAAATAAAAATTGGTTATTGATTTGGAAATGTGTATATGTGGTGGTCGGTGATCTGGGTGGGCAGTCGCCTATCAAACAGTCTCCGTGCATAAACCGTTCAACCAAAGCTTTTCAAATGTTGATATGTTTTTATTGATGTTGTCCAGTTCGAAAATGACGATTTTGACCTCCCCAGTTCGGATGTACTTAGGTGAGGTTAGATAAAAATTAAGAAATTAAGAAATTTAAATTGATACTTTAAGCTGGTAGAGTATCAATTAAGGATAAAGATAAGCTAAAAATATTGATAGGTCATGGACCTCCTTTTCAAGATATTTGAGATTTAAAATATGGCGGGAAAAGGCTGACTCGGACTTTTACCTTATATTTGCATATGTATTATTTGGGTTTCAAAATAAAAGAAAGAAAATCAAGAATCTTCTAAAATTTTGGTAAACGACCTTATCTATTAATTCTTATATGAAAAAATAAATGGGTTTTATGGGGCAAAATATTTTACATTGTATTGTATGGAAAAACACCAAGGAGTCCGAACATTTAACACAAATTCCAAAACCTCACCTAAGTACATCCTTAATGTTAAAACATCCAGATGTGACGTGACAGCTCTGACCACCTCTTGTTTATAGTTAACATGTGAGACAAAGTTTGAATGTCATTGTTAAACTATTTAGATACGTGCTAAGTGCTAAAATGAAAAAGTAAACATGAAGAGTTGGAATATTTTTTGGGATATTACGGATACAGGCGATTTTCAAATAAAGTTTACTTATATAAGTAAGTATGTCTAAACAATTGACAACTCTACGACAGATCAGTTCAATGGATTGCTGGTGAACGTGATATATGGCTGAAAACTAATATTATCTTAATAACTACTCTAAATATCAGCACAACAATGTTAAATCTGCAAAGGTGCAGAATATTAAGCAACATTTTATTTCAACTCGCCAGGATTCGCACTCATGCTATATTTGACATCGAGACAACACCGCTTGTACTATGTAAAACACTTCCGATAGTTAAGCTATGCCTTTTCTGGTCGGTTTCATCATGGGTGAACGTGATGTGATGTGACATGAAGATGGCGGTAGATTATTTGTTTATGTACCGTTAAAGATTACAATGTTACATGTCATACCGTCAAATATTTAGTTATAAATATTTTATGAATTAATTGTTTTTGTAAAAGTCAGTCATTCACTTATATGTACATTCGTCAAAGTAAAAGATATCTTTCCGCTTGTCAATAAATAACATTTGTGTTAATGTATTCGTAATTATTTCTGAATGCCTTGGTCGGTTTTTGTACAGAATTAGTTGGGAAATACACTATATAATATCGCAGTTCGAAACCATTATTTTTTTTCTTTTGAATCAGTCTGATCTTCCCACGCCAATATAAATATTTTAATGGAAAGATTTGTTTCATCAAATATCAATATAAAACATTACAAACGTACTATAAAACAATAGGAGACATGTAAACATATCATAATCAAAAAAATTTAAGACAATTGTTGATACCTAATCTGGATTGACCATGATATCCATGTGTCTTATTTGCAATGCGGGCCATATATACAAATTGCTGTTCGATGTGAGTCAAGGCTCCGTGTTGATTAGCGTACTTTGACCTATAATGAGTTACTTTTACAAATTGTGACTTGGATGGAGAGTTGTCTCATCGGCACTCAAACCACATCTTCTTATATATCTTGTCATTTAATGGGGGCAATTTTCCGAACTCTAAACTCTCTACTCTCAACCCCATTTATGATAAAGTAATGCAGATGATATTTTTTGTTTACCTCTGTCTATATAGACATTTAATTGCCTTAAATCTGCTAGCATTTCATATATGTACTTGTATCCTGGTTTCTTTGACTTATTCGAAAAATAAGAAAATTTGGTATATTTGCAAAAGAGACAACACTTTACAGTTCTTGTCCATTCGTTTTTGATGCGTTTTGTTATTTGATTTTGCCATGTGATTATGGACTTTCCCAATTGATCTTCCTCTAAGTTTAGTATTTTTGTGATTTTACTTTTTTTACAAGAGACAAAATGACACAGAAATTAATAACTGTTTCTGTTTTTAAATTACATTTAAAATAAACAGAGACAAACAAATGTTTTTTTTACGGATAATGAAAAATAATTTATAATCTAAAAAAAAAAATACTTTGAAAATATGGAATCATTCAGTCAGAAGATGGAAAACATAATCTAATATTCTATACTATATATGTGATGGTTAATTGATTATTCAGGACAACGACCGATCAATACACGTGAACGTATTAAAAGTTGATTATTTTGCAAAAAAAAGTTACTAGTACATTTACATGCGATATCCGTGAATTAAAAATGCATACGAAGAATATTTTTTTTCCAAATACTTCATAATAAATGTGAAAACTCTACGAGTTTGTGTATCTTTGAAATAAAATTAAAGAACGTATGGTAATCCACAAGACAATTTGCTGATGTCAAAGTAGAGATACTGTCTCCACCAACTAACCCCGCTTCAAAAGAGAACAATCATAAGTGATGAAATACAAAAACAATGAAATAACAAATAAGACCATAACAAAGAATACTAGTTATTACTGAAAACAAAGTTGAAAGTACATATCCTACTGACAAACACATATGATAGAAAACATACGATTTTTTTCACAAATAAAAAATCCTGAGCTTGCATCTCTAATATGAACAAGTAATATAAAACATATACTTATTTCAAACCTATAGGAAACAGCTTCTCAATATGTATATTATATAAGATCAACAGCAATACACCAATAAAATTATCAATTTTAGTGATAAATGTGTTAGGCCAATAGCAGAGAGGAGAATATTCCTTAGTAAATCTTTTGTAAATGGTAATGGTATTGTCATAAAATGAACGTGTTGCAATACCGCCTTTTAAACAAATATACAGATGGATTAGTTCTTCCACAACAAATATCTTAAGCACAACCATCCTTTTAAATATTTAGCAGTTCAACCTTTAGAAGTAGTAAATAAGCAGCCTGGTGAATCTCATTCAAAGTTTGTACGATCACGGAAAATAATTGAATTAAATTGGATTAAAAAATTACAGACAGTCTACCCTCTCGGTCTTAATGATAATATCATGGGAATTGGTAATATATCTAGAACCGATTCCGTTAACATTTTGGATATAGTTTCTAAAACTGTTCGTAAAAACCGTTCTCACAGTCGTAGAACAAATCACAATCAAAGAAAATTTCGGACCAATCATACCAATATTTCAGAACTAATTTCTATTTCAAAAAACAAAGGCAGACATTATCTGTTAACAAAACTCTGTTCATTACCGGTTAATAAGTTAAATAAAATTTTGGAGGATTGCACAATTTTATATAGCAGTCCTAAGTATGAAATTGTTCAAATTATTATGGCATATTGTTATTCTAAACTATTTCCCAAAATTGATCGCCCTGAAGATCATAAAAAACATTTTATTAAAATAAATTATGTCAATAAAGGTTTTGATTTTGTAAATATTGCCGGTATATTTAACGACTATTCTGTTAAAGAATAAATTCCTGGATATTTTGACGATACTGAGCTACCTCTTATTTGTTACATTTACAAGAAATCTACCCGGAAATTTGTGTTTGATTATAGTCAATTGTGTAAAGATGTTAATATCAGTGAAAATACACCTACTTCATGTAATTGTAGTACCTCCGAATATATTTATGGACCCACTTCCCATGTTATAACAGGAGATCTTAACATCGTTCAAGACCGAGAGTTAAAATAATTCTTCAGTAAAGGACCGAAATATCGTCCCCCGTCAACTATTAATTGGAATGAGTGTCGTGATATCATCCACGACTCACTCACTCCATACTTACTGTATGAAATTGATAAAACGGGAAAAAGCTGACAAAAAATCTTTGGACTCTTTTTTTTAATTCAGTAATGAAGATAGTTGATATACGTGTTCAACATTTTAAAGAACATTTTACTATTAACAATAACCACAATAAACCTATTTCTCGTATCAAACGTAAACTAAAAGAACTAGCCAAGAAATTTGTTTTTGTCCCGGCCGATAAAGCTGCTAATAATATTATTATTGTTTGACGTAAATTTTACATTTAGGTTCTGAAAAAAGAAATCACCAATTCACCAACATTCCAACTGACTCCATTTTCAGAAAACGACATCTGTAACAAACATAAACTTTTAGCTACCGCTTTACAAGCAGAGCCAAATACAATGAAAGTCCCAACTTTGTACTGGCTTCCGAAGCTACACAAAACAACTTACAAATATAGATTTATTTCGTCCTCAAGCTATTGTTCCACTACTAAATTGTCTATTCTTCTTACCAGCACACTTGGTACCATTAAAAACCTGATGATAAATTGTTCAAATAAGGCCTTCGAAAATAGTGGAATTAATTACTTTTGGAGTTTCAAGAACTCGTTGGAAGTACTTGATAAATTGCACGCTTATATTGGTGATTTTGAATCTGTTCAAAGTTTTGATTTTTCTACCCTGTATACCACATTGCCTCACATTCTCATTAAGAAAAAATTCACACACCTAATTAAATGGGCATTTAAAAAATCAGAATGTGAATATATATGTTCAAACTCTTTTAGGTCATTTTTTAGTATCAATAAACAAAAAAACTATGTCAATTGGACATGCTTTGATACTATATATGCCCTTGAATTTTTACTAGATAACATTTTTGTTCGCTTTAGGGATTCCGTATATCGTCAGATTATCGGAATTCTAATGGGGACTAACTGTGCACCACTTATTGCGGACCTGTTTTTTGTATTGCTATGAGTTTATGACAAAAATAAGCAAAGACCCATCGAAACACCATCTCATAAACAAATTTAATAATACTTTTAGATATTTGGATGATATTTTGGCTCTAAATAATGACGACTTCCCTTGTCACCATCTTACGGTGTTTATATATCTTAACTTGTACGATTCGCTCGTGTATGTAACAATGTTTTAGATTTTAACGAGAGAAATTTATGTATTACTGAAAAATTATTACACCAGGGTTTACGATATCACAAACTAGTCAAAACATTTACTAAATTTTATCATCGGTATAAGGACATCATTCGTAAATATAGCTCAACATGCAGACTTCTTATACGTTCAGGTATTTCACATCCAATTTTTTATGGAAAAGTTCTTTATAAAGCACAAAGGTGTCAGTATTCACCTCAAAAACTAACAAAACCTTTGAATAGACTTATTAAGAAGGGATATAGTTACGATACTGTTGTCAGGTCATTAAAGATTGCATATTTTGGCGTTAATATTGATTCACTTATAGGGTCTTTGCATCGGAACTAAACACATTTATTCAAAAACCAGTTGTTGGCATGACACGGGTTATGTTCTTCTCATATATGTTATGATGGTATGATACTAAACCCCTAACGGGAAGGATTGTGCCTGATGTTCATATGATGAAATCATAATATTTCAGTCAGTTTAATTGAAGTCTGGAGCTGGCATGTCAGTTAACTGCTAGTAGTCTGTTGTTATTTATGTATTATTGTCATTTTGTGTATTTTCTTTGGTTACATCTTCTGACATCAGACTCGGACTTCTCTAGAACTGAATTTTAATGTGCGTCTTGTTATGCGTTTACTTTTCTACATTGGCTAGAGGTATAGGGGGAGGGTTGAGATCTCACAAACATGTTTAACCCCGCCGCATTTTTGCGCCTGTCCCAAGTCAGGAGCCTCTGGCTTTTGTTAGTCTTGTATTATTTTAATTTTAGTTTCTTGTGTACAATTTGGAAATTAGTATGGTATTCATTATCACTGAACTAGTATATATTTGTTTAGGGGCCAGCTGAAGGACGCCTCAGGGTGCTGGAGTTTTTCGCTGCATTGAAGACATGTTGGTGACCTTCTGCTGTTGTTTGTTTCTATGGTCGTGTTTTTGTCTCTTTGGCACATTCCCATTTCCATTCTCAATTTTATTATAATCTAGGAAAATTCTGGAACAATGTCATTTATATGCTTGCTGTAAAAAGTAAAATCACAAAAATACTGAACATCGAGGAAATTCAAAAAGGTAATTCCGTAATCAAATGGCAAAATTAAAAGATCAAACACATCAAACGAATGGATAACAACTGTCATATTCCTGACTTAGCACAGGCACTTATGTATGAAAAGGTGGATTAAACCTGGATTTAAAGCTAGCTATACCTCTCACTTGTATATGATAGTCGCATCAAATTATATTGACAACGACATGTGAAAAAAACAAACACACAATAGGTACGAATTTCAAAAATAAGTGTACAGCAGTCCACCTTGTGTGGTAATCTTAATCACTTAAACAATCAAGTATTTAGATGGTAATCAAACGCACATCGAACACATTACGAGATGGACATTCCATTAGAAAAAGCCAATGGAACATCGCCTTAAAAAATGAAAATTAGAAAATGGAAAGAACGCACAAGAACGTGTCAATTCGTTTCTTTGTTTATTATCTATAAATATCTTTATTGCACTTGTCTTTGCAATAATGAAAAATAACTCTACCTACAGCATTTGGTCGATTATCCCTGTGAATTAGTCACCGAATAATCAGGGAAACTATCAAGTGAATTCATATTTATAAGTAGTTAGTTTAACATCTCCTAGTTAACTCATAGTTAAAACCAACATTTTTGTTGATGGAAAGGTGAACAAGTGCGTCCGATTTTGTTTCTAAAAACCTTTTTGGTGTATTAAGTTTGACTTTCCTTGAAAATTCTCATTATAAGGTACAAAAAATAGGACAAAATTACAGTCAACATTGTTTTTCGTGAGTGTAAAATGCAATGGATTGCTTCATTTATACAGCTAAAGCTTGATTATTTAGAGACAGTTTTTAGTTAAAATATTTCGTATGTAATGCGGAAAATATCTGTCAAATAGTATAATCTTCAGTCTTTATGAATTTTGTCCATAACCTATTATTCGTGGCAGTAGAAAAAAAACCAGTTTCTTCTGCAGAAGAAATTGTGTATTTGATTTGCGTTAATGATATGCTAATTTGTTTCTAAGCGCTATATTTTTTCAAATCTATACTTGACTCCATGTCGGGTTTTTTTATAATGATATTTTCAATGTCACAGTGTAAAGTAGACAAAATCCTCCTTGGAATTAGTTCCACAAATCCAATATCCTATGTTCTTTCATTCACAATAGCCTGAATGCTATAATAGGACATAATAGATTATTAAAAATGCAACAAATTAAAAATGCATGTGAACTGATCCATCCTACTATTGGCCTGTTTACAGTCGTTCAAGAACTTATATTCATTGTAACACATATTTATAACCCAGTAGGGAACTTTTGACGAGCTTTATCTATGTGTGGTTATACATCTATGATTGAAATGATTTAATAAATCGGGTGATCGGCAGTTATTTTGTATTAATCTTTAAAGGCGAATGACCGACCTAGTAACAGTATTCCCTGTACAATCACGTGACAGCAATGATGTTGCACTAATATATATCGGCTTTCTTCTATCGCTATATGGGTTTGTATTAATTACCGACTTCTGTATTTAATCTATGGAGTTGGAATAAGGAATTTCAAACGGTATCCCAAACAGGGTTAAATTAGTTTATACAAGTGGTACACTAAAACACCAATTATGTTTCAGAATTCACGAATAACCACAAGCCAACCAGCCCAGGCTGTTAAAATCGCTCTCTGATTTTGTAAAATTCTTATCTACAAGCAAACAGAATCCAAATAACATTTTCGTAAAATTGAGCTTCAGGCTTGTACATGTTCATCGTGTAGACTTTATTCGCATATTGAAAAAAAGAAAAACATATTTTCAAATCGTTTTCATTTCATATTCATGAATTGTATCAATAATGACTATTTGATATAACAATAGTAATAATAATAATGATAATAATAATTCAAAAAATTTGATATTAATAATAATAAAAAAAAATGTATTTTCATTATCATGATTTTTGTTCGACATTTATAGATTCTACCACAGCATCGAGTGTAATACGATATTTATCCACTCGAGACAGTTAGATTTTCAAATTTAAAACGCGAGACTCGCCGAGCGTTTTAAATATTTAAAATTTAACTGTCTAGAGTGGATGAATATCGTATTACACGAGATTTGGTGGTGGAATATGTTTCTCTAATGATTTTCAATACGCAGGCAAACTTATTCCTTCTTTGCGACTGATCTGCAAAAAGATGTGTTCTTTCTATGTGACGTCATCAGATATGGTCGCCATTTTGCATGCCGTCACAATAGGAAATTCAGAGGAAAACAAGAATATTCGACGTCATAATCGGATTTTAACAATGAAAAACTGAGATCAAACGAACCTCACGTTGATTAATCTTTTTTATACAATGGGTGCAGAAAGGGATAAATTGACGTAGAATAAGAGAAATTCAATTATCATTTGTCTAAAACTTGCAGAATTGTGACTATTGACCACTAATTGGTGTTTTTGGCCTTTTTGTATCGTAGTGTTTATGTATACATTTTATCAATATTTCCATTTCACAACCAACCATAACCAATTTGCAGCGCTCGGCGTGTCTTCTATATTACCGCCACCAAGAACACTCCGGGCTTTATAGATGACAAAATACTGGGAAAAATGAAAGGGGGGTTAAACAAATGTGACGTAAAATGAACGAGTAAGTAAAGCTTTGTTGGTTTTAATGTACTAAAAGAGGCTTAGCAATTGGTTGACCGATAATTTATTGGAATATCGGAAATTAAACATGGCAGAGCCAAATTAGATTGACTATAGGTTGGACGTTTATACCATCGGGTATTGACAAACTACATAAATGTATACCAGCGGAAGTATGGTAAGATGTGGTAAATCAAGGCCGAACAAGACGAAAAGGCCTTTCTGGGTTTCATTCAATGTTATGCTCTTTAAGCCCGCGGAAATTGAATTGCAATGTTGACGTTGTAAGAACTTTGAGATGAATAATAAAATATTTCTTTTTAAAATTCCATCAAATATTATCGTGTATGCACTTTTTAATGGGATTTGTCTGTTTATGGTTAATATTACAAAGTCATGTCTTACATTAACCATGAACTTATATACACCAACATTTACTTTCAATAACTGGTTTAATTCATTAATTAAAACATTCAATATTTCTGATGTATTTTCGTTCCCAGGAATTATCGATATTATACAACTGAAAATCTAATTAGTTGTATTACAAGGAAAATCTAATTAGTTGTATTACAGGGAAAATCTAATTAGTTGTATTACAGGGAAAATCTAATTAGTTGTATTACAGAGGAAATTTAATTGGTTGTATTATAGGGGAAATTAAATTAGTTGTATTACAGGGAAAATCTAATTAGTTGTATTACAGGGGAAATCTAATGAGTTGTATTACAGGGTCGCTCCATTCATCGATGTTAGTCTACTCACCTTCTACACAAACATGATTACTAGAAAATCTAATTAGTTGTATTACAGGGTTGCTCCATTCATGGGTGTTAGTCTACTCGCCTTCTACACAAACATGAGTACTAGTAAATCTAATTAGTTGTACTACAGGGTCGCTCCATTCACCAATGTTAGTCTACTCGCCTTCTACACCAACATGATAACTAGAAAAATCTAATAAGTGTTATTATAGGGTCGCTCCATTCATCGATGTTAGTCTACTGGCCTTCTACACAAACATGATTACTAGTAAATCTATTTAATTGTATTACAGGGTCGCTCCATTCATCAATGTTAGTCTACTCGCCTTCTACACAAACATGATTACTAGTAAATTTAATTAATTGTATTACATGGTCGCTCCATTCATCGATGTAAGTCTACTCGCCTTCTACACAAACATGATTACTAGAAATTCTAATTAGTTGTATTACAGGGTCGCTTTATTCATCGATGTTAGTCTACTCGCCTTCTACACAAACATGATAACTAGAAAAATCTAATTAGTTGTATTATAGGGTCGCTCCATTCATCGATGTTAGTCTACTCGCCTTCTACACAAACATGATTACTAGTAAAACTTATTAATTGTATTACAGGGTCGCTCCATTCATCGATGTTAGTCTACTCGCCTTCTACACAAACATGATGACTAGAAAATCTAATTAGTTGTATTACAGGGTCGCTCCATTCATCAATGTTAGTCTACTCGCCTTCTACACAAACATGATTACTAGAAAATCTAATTAGTTGTATTACAGGGTCGCTCCATTCATCGATGTTAGTCTACACGCCTTCTACACAAACATGATAACCAGTAAATCTTATTAGTTGTATTACAGGGTCGCTCCATTCATCGATGTTAGTCTACTCGCCTTCTACACAAACAGGATTACTAGAAAATCTAGTTAGTTGTATTACAGGGTCGCTCAATTCATCGATGTTAGTCTACTCGCCTTCTACACAAACATGATTACTAAAAAATATAATTAGTTGTATAACAGAGAAGATCTAATTAGTTGTATTACAGGGTCGCTCAATTCATCGATGTTAGTCTACTCGCCTTCTACACAAACATGATTACTAAAAAATATAATTAGTTGTATAACAAGGTCGCTCCATTCATCGATGTTAGTCTACTCGCCTTCTACACAAACAGGATTACTAGTAAATCTAATTAGTTGTATTACAGGGTTGCTCTAATCGTCGATGTTAGTCTACTCGCCTTCTACACACACATGATTACTAGTAAATCTAATTAGTTGTATAACAGAGAAGATCTAATTAGTTGTATTACAGGGTCGCTCAATTCATCGATGTTAGTCTACTCGCCTTCTACACAAACATGATTACTAGTAAATCTTATTAGTTGTATTCCAGGGTCGTTCCATTCATCGATGTTAGTCTACTCGCCTTCTACGCAAACATGATTACTAGTAAATCTAATTAGTTGTATTACAGGGTTGCTCCATTCATCGATGTTAGTCTACTCGCCTTATACACAAACATGATTACTAGAAAATCTAATTAGTTGTATTACAGGGAAAATCTAATTAGTTGTATTACAGGGTCGCTCCATTAATCGATGTTAGTCTACTCGCCTTCTACACAAACATGATTACTAGTAAATGTTTTCAACTTTGAAAAATATTTTTTGCACAATTTCGTGGTAACAAATTAGAATAACGCACGTCTAATTACATTACCTTATGTGCTTTTAAAACTGTTGTTTTATTTACGTCAACTTGGAAAGAGTGTATGTACTTTCCAAATTAGTACAAGGAATTATCGGTTTCTCTTCATTTTATATGAACTTTAAGACAGTTGGCCACAGACCACTTAAAAATTCTCTCTAAGTTCTATATAAGGTTGTGTCGCATTAAAAAATGCACCATTTATTTTTGTCAAATCTTATGTGTGTAATGTTAAAAAAAATACCGAACATCCAGAAATATAGCACTTTAATATCTGGCATATTAAGTCCACAACTTTACCCCTATAGACAAGTCAAGAGATGTTCCGAAAACTGTAAATGCATTCAATATCAAAATCAGTTAGAATACAACATCCAAAACTAAAAACTAGGAAATGAATTAATGAGGAATAAAAAGAAAAGAAAGAAAACATACTCTTTAACAAAAGGGAGGTGTGTTCATAACCACAAAAGCGAGCGTCTTTAATTGTGTTCTTTGTTATAAATTTTCTTTCTGGATGTCATTTTTCTCTTCTTTTTTGTTTTTTTTTAACATTTGTTTTAGAAATGTCCATTATTACATAATTTCCTCGCGCAGTATAACTGTTCATTTCCTTTTTTTTATTTACAATTGATTATCATGTTACTTTTACATTGATGGAACCTCTTTGTCCATGTGAAATTTAAAATTGTTTGTTTATACATTGAACGACAAATATATGTGACGTATTTTCTGACGTCAGACACGCGAATGAATGTATTTGTAGAAAGATGTATTTGTGTTCTGTTAAATTGTTCCTTTAAAAATTGTTACACGATGATGACTGCTGTACCCATATGTTGACTATTTAATTTATTATGTCTGTTTAGTTCACGCATCATTGTAAATATAACAGAATTTGATGAGACTGTCATCAAAGTGAGAGGTTTAGCGCTTTACAACCAGGTTTAATCCATCATTTTTTACATGCTATGGTTATGGTATCGTGCATGACAGTTTCACTATAATACGTAGATATGTTGTTTGTTGTATGATGTATGATGGCGTTCAATCTGTATGACCACTTCTTAACACCGCAGCATTGTATTACTCTGGTGCAGGCTGGAACCTAATAATAATATAATTGTACAAACTCTTTAGTACGATTATCGATTTAGATATGCATTTTACTTGCAGCATCATGCAACATTAACATGAACTCTATAATCTCACGCTCATAAAATGAACATATGTATTCTATTAATTTACGAAGACAAATACGCACATACATTTTATATGTAGCAAAATGTGTCATACTTTAATAAATATCATAATTTGCATGATAGTTTCACGTACATAAGGAAATTCGGAACCTTGTACACATAAATATCACGTACATTAAATTTGTACCCGTAATTAACAATATTGTTCTTGTTCACTAGTAAAAACGCAAATATTGTTTTCATATCTTTAAATCCGTTTACAAAGCATTCTAAATTGTACAATTTACATAATGGAAAATTGTCTGCAGAAGTCTGAAGGTTTCGGAATTTGATAAACAAAAGTAACACACAGAAAAGTATGAATATATGTAAAAATAAAACACTTACCTCGGAATTGATGCACTATATACAGTAGAACCATTGTAGGTTTAATTTCGATATCAAATATGAAATGCTCTAACGAGTGTGGCATCCTACCACACCAAAATCCCAAGGAGAAATGAAATGACAACGTGTCCAAAGAACTCATCTGACCACTGTTTAAAAATAGCCAAACCTGTCCGAAGAACTCGATTGACCACTATTTAAAAATAGTCAACAGGTGTGTAATTAGGCCAAGCCTAATCAGTGTGCGTTTAAACACAGGTGAACCAAACGTAGGCCAAACGTAAATATATACATAAGAGCGTATGTTAAAGTCATAAGAAACCTCAAATTAAAAAAAAATATGCATATGTTTTTTTATAACTAAATGGATAGTTTCATTATACAACTTATGTATATATACTTTTTAATGAGGAAAGTTCTTCAATATGTCCACATTTAGAAGAAGTTCACTTATTTTTAATTGCTTGTTTTCAGGAAGCAATTCGGCGACATATTTTCCGTATGCATAGTGACCTGAGCGTAACCCTCCTCGTAAAAATCCGGTGATTGCAATACGCATGAATCTGTCATTAAAATAAACAACTATCTGATTGTACATGTTAAACACGTGCTCAATACCCATGCTTTTTGATATTTGTTTACTATAAGGTGACAATTGTTAAACTTCGGCTTCAAAACACGGCATTTAATGAGCAGCCATATTTGTTAAATCATAACAGACAGAGAGAAAACAAATTGACGATTATACGATATATTTGCGTAAAAAATGATAAAATCGTGCATATATGACTTTAAGTCATAATTTTATGATATATACATGCATTGGTTCAAGAATTGGATAAACATTATTTTTCACCACTCACTGGTTTTATATGACTTTAAAAC